>NW_016107630.1:2251699-2334696 GCF_001604975.1 Cebus imitator
TTCTTTCTCTCTTTCTTAAAAAAAAAAAAAAGAGAGAGAGAGTTAGACTCATTCACATTGACCTGGACTCACAGAGACTTTTATTCTGTGGAGGAGCAGGAATGTTCCACAATATTACCATCACAGAGGACCAAATGGGCCGTTTCCTGCCCCACTGCATCATCCTGACAAACTCAGAAAATAAACTCTCTTTTTAAGAAATAATTCAATATATATATAAAGATATTCATGCAAGAATTATTTCTAGTAGCAGAACTTTAAATATGTACTCAATCATCAGTCAGTAAAGATGCCATTAACTATGTTACATTTACTCTATGAATGATTGAAATAGTAAACACAAAGATTATATAGCATCATGACCATGTGATTCTACAGCAAAATACACAGCTATAGCTCTGTTCATGCTCACAAAGTTTTCAATCAGCTTTTGAGGGTCTTCCTTTTAAATTTAAGGAGAACACCAAAGATAATCAGGCAACTGAGGAAAGGTCCTAACGTAAAAGGCAAAGCACAAAACAAAGGGATGTGGGAGAAACTACTTGGAGGTGAGAGACTATAGAAGAAAACTTCCAAGGAAAACTATCATCTGTATCAGTGAGATATGTAAAGTTAGTATCATTCATGAAATAAGAACAAATATTAAAGTTTTTTAAAGGAAAAAAATCAGTTCAAAAAGTTTTGAAATTAAATATAAGGGAGAAGAAATAACAAACTCAATGAAATAATTGGAATACTGTGAAAATTTCCAAAAATTAAAGTAAAAAAAGGTGTAAAATAAGTGGGAAACATTAAGAAAATTGGAGGACAGTTCAGGGAATCCAACTGAAAAATCCAGAAAATGGAGGGGAGAATATTATTTTTTTAAAATCAGGAAAATATCTGAGACTTGAAGGGTGATCATTTTAAGACTCAAAAGAGCTTTTCCGGTACCCACCATAATTTTTATTGGACTTACTAAGGCATATAATTATGAAATTTTGGAATTAAAACAAAGAGAAAGATATAAAGATTCAGGAGAGAAAAAACATCAAGTTTTGTACAAAGGATCAGGAATTGGAAGGATGTTCAATTTTTCAAACAAAATAATATGGAGCATAATAGAGCAATGGCTTCAAATTTCAGATGATTAATTCCAACTCAGAATTCTATATCCAGCTAAATTAGCAGTTAAGTATGAGGGTCAACTCTAATACCTTCAGACATGCAAGGTGTCTCCAATTTGGGTTTTTCCAGAAACAACTCCAAAAATAAGGTCTTTTTTTTTTTTTTGAGACGGAGTTTCACTCATGTTACCCAGGCTGGAGTGCAATGGCGCGATCTCGGCTCACCGCAACCTCCGCCTCCTGGGTTCAGGCAATTCTCCTGCCTCAGCCATCTGAGTAGCTGGGATTACAGGCACACGCCACCATGCCCAGCTAACTTTTTGTATTTTAGTAGAGACGGGGTTTCACCATTTTGACCAGGATGGTCTCGATCTCTTGACCTCGTGATCCACCCGCCTTGGCCTCCCAAAGTGCTGGGATTACAGGCTTGAGCCACCGCGCCCGGCCCCAAAAATAAGGTCTTTAATGCAAATAGTTGATTTGAGAACTGCCAGGGAACACTGGTAGGGGAATGAAGAATTGAGAACAGGAAGAGAAGGAACCCAGAAAAGGATACTTTATTGGATATGTCCCCTCAACGGACACTAGGATTTGGTCCTCCTGAAGAACTGCAGGAGACAGATAGAACATGCATCATAACTCTTTGCCAAGGGGTGAAAAAGCTGATCCATCACTGACTGAGAGCTCAACCATGAGAAATTGTCATGTGGAGTCAGAGGTGCATCTAGTCATGCCCGTTAACATAGACAGAATTTTAAGCATCGAAGGAATCTGAGAGGTCTACAGGTCTCAAACATTTACTTTCCCCTTAAGTTATGCAAGATGTTTCATGGAAATGATGTAGTAAACCAGAAAAGAATATGATACAACAAGCCCAGGAAACAGAGGATGCAATTCAAAAGATCAATGAAGAGCACCCTTGGGATAATGGTAAAGGGAGATCCATGGTTAACAACCAGACAGCAACCAGCTAAGGAGGTCAGTAAGCCCCAGGAAATATGTCTCAAAGAACATGAAATATATAGAGTACCTGATGTGTTTCAATGTATGAGAGCAGATTGAGACAACTGAGGGAAACATCAATGTTGAATAAGTGAAAAACACAAAGAAAATTAAGAAAACAAATAAGCAAGACAACTAGTAACTCAAAGAAAAAACAAAAAGTTGTATAAAAAAGGCAAAAAAAATCATAGAATACTATATGAATAATGTAGTGTTCTGAATTTTTTATCTGGACAATATATCATATCTGTACACACAGTACAGATATTTTACATATTTTAAAAGCCAAATTATAGCTTCTTAAGAAGAATACATTATAATTCATTCAACAGTCTCCTAATGATAGGCATTTCAGTGATTTACAGATTTTTATTACAAATGATGTTGAAATAAACATCCTTGAAATTTTTTGGAGGACACAGTCTTAGTAATAAACTTTCTAGGTCAAATGGTAAATGCAGATAAACTTTTGATGATTTTTTTTCTAATTTCTTCTCCAAAAATTTTCGTCCATATAAATTCTCACCAATAGTGCACAGTCTCTGTCTCCTACAATAGATATCATCAATTTGCTTTTTGTGAGTTTTTTTTCTTTTTGACAATTAAAACTGAAAACGTAGAGGGGGGAATTTCATATTTAAAATAACTACATCTATTTTAATTTTGTTTCAATGTATTATTTTTAAATTGTACCAAAATAATTGATTAATTAATTAAGTCTTCATACTGTACTGGCAAATTTTTCAAAATAATGTCCTAAAAACATGAAGCATTATAGTTGTCTTTAATGCTAAATTACTTTACTGTATAAAAATTCAGTTTATTGTGCCATCTATAAAAAGCTGCCAAATAACCAATGTAGTTATTTAAGAAATTATCTTTAATATTTGTAAAGGATTCATATATCTTACATTGTTCATTAATCTCAAAACACCTGATATAAATTCCAGATCTTTCAACTGAGAAGGATATGGCTGTAAGGAAAAGAAAAATACATAATTCCCATTTCTTAAATGAAATATAGGATAGTTAATAAAAATTAATGACAATAAGTGGGAAATCATATTAAATTATGTGGATGGATGCCTACTACTTAATTTGCACAGCCTCTTAACTCTCTACAAAGACATGCTGTCACCCACAGATGTAGATCCAACTGTGGCATAAGAATTTTATATATCTTCTCCTACAAATTTCTAAGAATTTCTACTTCTAAATTTCTCTGGTGTTAACACCCTCCGTTAAGACAAGCATTGATTTATTTGCACTGAGAACTTTTCTGACTGGATTTGAAACTAATTATTTTGCCCTAGATATACAAAAATAGATTCTTATGTTTTACTAACTTCACAAAACCATAGACCATCCTCCACTAAAAAAAAAAAAAAAAAAACCCAAAAACTTAACTGAGTAACTTAACAGCAAAATCTTATAATCATGAAATGAGTTTAAACCTTAGTCCTTTTAAACAGCTATTGGCTATCAAATTAAATAATTTATGCAAAAATCACATGAATTTGGCCATTTTTTTCAAATTAACTATTTCAAATTTTTAAATATCAAAAATCCTGACAGAGACTGAATTCACCAACATCCCAATTATGACTTCAGAATAGTTACGCTTCCGATAATTGTTCTGAATTGTGTTCTGTTGATAACCTCCTTAACAAAACTGAAAATATAATCCGGGCATTGTTTGTATTTGTTATGTGCAGGGAATAGAGGACCGGAGCAACCTCTCTGCCCACACAGTGCATTTTGCATAATTTCATTATTAAAGGGTTGCTGATGAATAAAATGTCACAGATACAGAGGACAGAGTCAGGGAAAGAATGTAAACTAGAAACATGGATACTGCAAAGAATCACGTAGTACATGAAGGCCAGAAGTCCTTTCCCATTCTCTACATGGTCAGACCCCTATTTGAATATTCATTCATCCTGAGCTCCACAGGAATATAGAGATGTTGGAAGGAGTTGGGAGGTGAAAGCTGAAGATGATTAAAGGGTTGGACTTAGAAAGAAATGAACAGATTGCTAAACTTGGAAAAAAAGGGAGCTCTATTTAAAAAAGGCTTCCGAGTAATGGGACCAATTAATAGACAAAAATAGAATCTCAGCTGCTTTTCATTCCCACAGTGAACAGAATAAGAGAAAACAGGTGGAACTAAATATGAGGGTGAAGGCTGCCAATAGTTCAGCAAGTCAGGAGCAGCAGTGTGTACAGCAGCCAGTTGTGATATTCCAACCCACACGATCTGCAAAGTAGGGCAATGGTCAAGGTAAATGTGGTCACTGCCACAAGAGGCTAAAACAAATGAATGAATGTTGGAGGGAGGGGGGAAGCATTTCTAAAAGCACCAAACGTAAGACTTCACTTCCAGACTAGTAGTCAATATCTTGTATGGCTGTCGATCGTGTAAATTAGAATAGCCCTGGAGCTGGGCAACCTGGGTTTGAATCCTGCTCTTCCATTTGCTAGCTTGCTGTCCTTAGATAAGGCACTTATCCTATCTGTTCTTCTATTTCCTTATCTGTAAAAGGGGAAAATCAGTGTTTACCTAGTGGAGTAGTTGAGAGGATTGATGAATTAAGCTGTGTGTGTGTGTGTGTGTGTGTGTGTGTGTGTGTGTGTGTGTTCTCATGTCTTTGTTGTTATTATTCCTCAATCACAAGACTTGTGAGTTGGAGGAATGTATTTTGGCAGGAATGTATTTAATGTATTAATTAAACTTGTTTCAACATTCTAATGTCCAGAATTCTGTATTAACCAGCATTTGCAGCAAGTACACTAAATGTAGACGCTCATGCTTATGATGACTGAGGCAGCAGACACCATGAGACCCTCAAGTATGAATCCTGCAAAGTGAATTCACCTTTATCCAATATTGAGAATTTAAAATTTAGTTGTCTACATGCATGCAGATGGAGCCCATTACCCTAAGGGAATTAACGCAGGAACAGAAAACCAAATATGGCATGTTCTCACCGGTGGACCCTGGGACTACTAGTGCAGGGAAAGAGAGGGGGGACAATGGTTAAAACAAACTATTGGGTACTATGCTCACTACCTGGGTGATGGGTTGGTTTGTATCCCAAAGCTCAACATCAGGCAGGCAGTATACCCATGTAACAAACCTGCGCATGTACCCAGAATCTAAAATAAAATTGAAAATTGTTAAAAAAAAAAAACAAAAGTGCTAAACAAGTATGTAAAAAAACAATTAATTAAATTAAAAATTGTCTATATATGTAAGAATAGGCAACCTGTTTATCTTACACAATAATTCTTTCTTTGTAAAACACTTTATTACCTAGAACATATTAATTTCTAGTCATCTTACATAACAGAAACCACTTAATCCATAATACATATCACCAAATCAATTAAGCCACTGATTAATTAATTAATCAAAAACTGACTGCAGATCCAGAGACCTTTGGCTATCTGGCCTGCATGTTCCCCTTTGCTGGCTTGTGATTTGGTAAAGTTGTTGCAAAACTTAGTTTTTGATGTATTTATTTTTAAAACTACAGATAGACACTGCTTTAAAAAACACTCAAACGATTTGGTGCCTCTCCTCTAAGCAATCACAATTTAAAATAAAAGATTATAATCAAAATTACTATATTGGGTAATTAAAACTTCTTTAAGATTCTCCATATTTAGAACTTAAAAAGAGAAAAAATCATCTCTTTTGTCTGTCAGTTTGCTGTTCAATTATGTCAGTTGTTCAATCCAGACTTAAAGTAAATAAATCATGTTTTACTACAAATACTCTTTACATAGAAATGATAGAAATGCTTTATTCTTCCCTTTCATATAATTATTTAAAGCCATTCCACTCATATGCATGAACACATATAAGATCTTCTATCACAATTTTTCTTTTTATAATTACATGAAAAATAAGTTTAATAAAAGTGTCATAATATGATAAAGCAAAAATGCCACATAATTAGCAGTAATTTTTGTAGACAGATTATCTGAATAAGAGCTATTGTATCCAGGGAGTTTATTTTTAAGCAAAACAACCCTTTTTGTTTTTTCAGCTTTATTGAGGTATAACTGATGCACAAAAAAGAAACGTTTACATAAGCTATAGAGTTTGATGAGCTTGTACATACACATATACTCTTGATATCATCACCATAATCTGGGTAATAAATATATTCATAAATTCCAAAAGTTCCTGTGTCCTTTGGTTATTTTTTGGTTTTGTTTCATGTTTGACTGCTTGCTTGTTTATAGGAACACTTAACATAAGCTCTAACCTCTTAACAAAATGTTAAGCACATAGCATTGTATTATTAACTATATGCACTATGTTATACGGAAGATATCTAGAACTTACTCATCTTGTACAAATATAACTTTATACCCATTGAGCCTCTTGCAACCATGACTCTAGTTTCTGCTTCTGTGAGTTAAACTATTTTAGATATCTCATGTAAGTGGGATCATGCAGTATTTTTCCTTTTGTGACTGGATTATTTCACCTATCATAATGTCATCCAGTCCCATCTATGCTGTCATAAATGGATTTCTTTCTTTTTTAAGACTGGGTGATATTCCACTATATATATTCACTGCATTTTCTTTATTCATATGTCAGTGAGTATTTGGGTAGTGTCTATATCTCAGCTATTATGAATAGTGCTACAATGAACATGGGAATGTAGATGTCTCTGCAAGACCCTATTTTCAGTTTGCTTGGGTCTATAGCCAGGAGTAGGATTGCTGGCTATTGGTTTCTGTGTTTGACCAAAGTGGTGGATCTGAGCTGCACCAGTGACAGATGATGCCTTGTGGATGAAGGGGACTGGGTTTGTGTGTGTTTGAGCTCCCATCTCTCCTTGAACAACACATAGTGATAGAGAAGCCAGGAGGAGTTCTATTTACACACTCTGAATCATGTAATTTCTGAATATGAGCATTTTAAATATACTTATACAACTTTCAATAACGCTTTCCCTCAGTGCTCTCAGGTCAGTGAGATTGTGACTATTTCTACATTTGGAATGGGCTTCTTCAAAGAGCTTAACACATATTTTTTTTAAAAAATAGCATGATATAATAAGGCCAAATAAACAATTGATGAAAAAAGGTTTGCAACATATACAGTGAACAAAAGACAAGTATGCTTAGCATACTTAGAGCTCCTACAAATGTAAGAAGATAGGCAACACAATAGAAAAAGGCATAAAGGATATTGTGATATTTCATCTAAGAATTAATGCATATAATAAAAGACAAAGATATGAAAAGACACTCCATCTCACTAATAGTCATTAGAATGCAAATATAAACAAGATATTTTTCAAATATTAGATCATTTTTTTAAAATTTGCTTTAATAACCAGTACTGGTGATGACACAGAAAACTCAACAGTCAAGAATTGCTGATGAGGTAAACTACATGTGATCAACTACAATAAACTTTTTGCAAGGTGTACCAACAATCCTTACAGAAGTTCTAAGAATACAAGTACCTATCCCAGCAAACCACCTGAATAAAATACGTGCTTATGGTGGACATTAGTGGTCTCAAGTTCTTAGTATTTGTCTCCCCTTTGAATAACTGCTCAGCAATTATCCTTGGGTAATCACACTTTCATACTTTAAATCCGAACGTTTTGGTAAGGGTGGCCTCGTGCTCCAGAGTCCAGAGGGGAGCATGCAGCCTAAACTTGGCAAATAAGAGAACTGATGCCCTGGTCACAGTGACTGGTTCATGGATGGGCAACCAGGCCAGTAAAAATCCTACCCAGGACCTCAGAAAAAACAACTGGGAAAGAATCGTTCTCTTAACATTGTAAAATGAGATTTAAGACTGGAACTGATGATGATGGCTATTTTGTCAAAGAGGAAAGACTGCTTGAGGATTAAGCTTACAGAGAAGAATGCTGAACCAAGAATCAAATGCAGACAGGATCCTAAGAACATCATTTCTGTTTCTGAATGACAGTATATGAAGCTTATATTCCTTTTGACTTTTCAACTACCTGAGCCAAGACAGTTGAATCAATAATGCACATACATTCTGTGGAATATAATGCAACTTTTTAAAAACAATCAGACAGAGCTACATATGTTGAAAGAACTAGCAGTTTTTCTCTAGAGGACCAGATATTAATTATTTTTGGCTTTATTACTAAAAGGTCTCTGTGGCAACTACTTAACTCTGCCTTTGCAGTGTGAAAACAGCCATAGACAATATATGCAGCACGGCCAGAGTCAGTCCATGAACCACAGTTTGCCTACCCTTGATTTATATCCATGGTACATCATTAGATGAAAAATGATGCCATTTTTATGAAGGAAACTGCTTAAGGAATAGTCTATATATAACCATATATTGAAAATATAATGAAAACAGTGGAATAACATACAGCATTGCTGATTACCTCGGGTAGGGTGGTTTTAGAGGAAGATGGAAGAGAGATTTTTAATTTTGAATCTTTTTCTTTCTATATTACTGTGTTATTTGACTTGTTATAAGGGGCATATATTACTTTTTAATTTAAAAATATCTAAAAATCTAAAAAAGGGAGGTACCTATATTTTTTTAAATGTAGTCCCTAAATTTTAAAAAGTTTGCATCATTATCAGGCTAGAATTTGGGGAAGTCATGAATATTCAACCTGCCCTGATCTTTTAGCACCTGGAGGCCACCCTCAGTTTAGCAGATCTATTTTCTAGAGAAGGCCTAACGAGGCATTGCGCCTTACTAAAGGTTACAGAGCTAATTAATGGTAAATCCTCATCTAGAAATAAGGCTGGCTTCCTGATTCCTAGTCCAGTCTTTTTTCAGCACATATTACAGGTCCATAGATGTTCCTTCCTTCCTCATTTGAGAATTAACACATAGAAAATAGATGCCTCTCCAAACATATCATCATGAATATGTTTATAGCATCCAGCTCCAAGCAGCTCTGCCTTCAAAGATTTTTACGCCACAGTCAGATTTTCTCTTCTGTAAGTTGTTAGCACTATTTTTAGGAGTCCTTTTCTCTGGCAGATCCAGGCATTCTCGCATTTGAGCCCTGTCATCTCTTCAGTGTGTATTTAGTAGTTTCAGCACTCTGCTTACTGTTTGCATATCATGACACCAGGCAGAGTTCAGCAATACAGAACGTCTTATCCATTTCCTCTTAATCCATTTTATATTCATCCTGAGCCCATCAGAGCAGGAGATGGAATGAGAGTTTTATAATTACCTTTTGCAAACAGAACATTAAATTATTATACAGTGGAATCCTCTAGTTTCTTGGACATAAGACGGCCTTTACTTGCCAGTGAACAGATCTGCCTGTCTCTATAAGTACACATATGTACTTTGGAAATCAGCCCTGTTAGCTTGAAGTTATTGATCAATTTTGGTAGATTACTGCAATAGATTCTTAAAGTGCTTTAAGATTAAGAGATGTGCTTGGCTTTCTTCTGTCATGTATCTCAAAGGAAAACCATGAGATGAGACACACAATGAAAAACAGCAGGTAATACCATATGAGACTCCTTATTAAAAACATAAAGTGCCTTTCACTCCTGCTTTTATTAAGTCTACTTTTCAAGCTAAATGGGAGGTTAGGTGAGGTGATTATAATACAAGTCACATATAACTATTTCATTATCCATGTCCTACAGCAAGATAGCCCCCAGAATGCCTTTGAAAGCTCCAGAGTGATGGCAGCAGGTTGAATATAATGAACAGTGTTACAAATGGGAACACGAGACGGCAGGTCTGGTGGGGATGGAATCTCCTAGAAACTGTAAGGCTGTAATTACTGAACACCACCTCGGATTCAGTTGACTTTGAACACTGGTCACCATCTTTGGCGGATTATATTTTTCTCAGCTAGTTAAAATGAAGCCAGTCAGAGGACCTGAAATTTATAAGACATAATACATAGGCAAAGGCATTGTCTGCTTTTATTACTCTAATTTTTGTCTGGTTTCCAAGCTCATTCCACTATGCCCTGTGCAACTGAATTAAAATTGGGTTAAGAAACAGATTTATATTATTATGTCTGAAGGCTGAATGGCTAGAAGTTATATTTTAAAAAAGAATTGAACAGCCTAATTTTTTGGAGGGGGAAAAGAGGCAGACATAGTATCCCAGCTTTATGTGTCAGCACTTTTTCTAGGTATCTTATTTGCAATAATCACTAAATTAAGGATGGGATGAAGGAGAGTGAATGAAGATCGACAGAATGAGCGTAAATGCTAGTTACGATGAAACATTGCAGCAAAACCAGTTCTATTGATTTGATTTGCCTTACACATTTAACGCAAAACAACAATAAAATGAAAATTGCTGACAATGCCCACTTTAATTTAGTTTGATTTCTAGTCTAAATTTTTAGGGGCAAGAGGATTAGTATAAATGTATTAAAGAGCTTGAATAAACTCTGGTAGCTGACCTGCTGCATGGATACGGCAGAATCAGCTGAGCATATGCCTGTTTTCTTGTCTGGAACTACCTGAATAAAATTCAATTCAGTCCAATTCAGAGAACACGGCACAGGCAGGGCTAAGTCCAGCCACACAGACACTGGCCCAGTGGTAAATCACAAAACAGCCTCTATCCTTACTACCCATTCTTTGTTCTCTCTCTCACTGGTAACACAGGGAATCTAGTTAAAGAGAGCATCATGGACACATTGACAGAGAAAGACAGAAGAGCCATGTCATAAAAGCACAACCTGAGGGGAATGTATGGGAGAGGTCAGGATGCCAGTGCCCGGCAGGCAGCCTCTGGCCACCAACCCTGCACTGGACCTGTGAGCAGTATAGTAGCTGTGAGCTGAAAGAAAAGTCACTGCCTCCATTTACCATCTTGGCTTTGGCATCCCCTGAGGGTGTCATCCCACCTGCCACAAATCCGGAGGTCCAAGGCAAGTCTCAATGTGCTATGCCCCAGCGATGCATTCTGCCTCTGTTAGCTGCAGTGAGAGCTCTCCTGCCTCACATTCACGCAGAAGCAGAAGGCAAGTGGGAGTGTGAGAGTACTAGCCTACTTGGGGCTCTCTTTTACCTGGTTTCACAGAGGGTGTTGGCACCCAGATGACCTCAGCCCACTCCAGAGATCCCCTGTAAACAGTCTCCATGCAGGCCTATAGCTTCCTGCATTCCTAGCTGAGGGTATTGTCAGGCCAAGGCAGCATGCTCAGTCTGGACTCAGGGCAGGCTGGACCACGCAAGAGTGACTTTCAGCAAACGAGGGGCAGGAGTCAGTGGATAACCATGCCGGCTTCCTCGGCCCTCAGGGGAGCGCTGAAGTTTTGCTACAGTCTCTCAAAAGGTCCACATGCAATTGAGCTCCGGTTTCCTACAACCCTTTGTTGACTTTTCTCTCTAGCCTCATGGTGTGTCCTGGGATCAGCTCCTAAATAAACGACCTCACTCAAACCATTGTCTCCAGATCTGTTTTTAGAGGAATACCCTCTAAGAGCCTTGAAATTACAGCTACACCAACCAGACTAGAGCTGCTCCTGGCGCTCCCTGGTTCTGTCTCTCTAGACACTCAGAATAAAAACAAGATGCTCAGAATAAAAACAAGTTCAGTTTGTCTTCCACATGGTATCTAAAGATGGTTATCATGTGTCCTCCTCCCCAGGACAAAGTCTTCTTGTCTGTAAATGTTCTCAGCTGTTTTATTTTTATCCTGTTCTATAACTTTTAGACCCACTGCCATCCTACTTGCGATCCTCTGGCTGGTTTCCATTTTGTTAACCCTCCTTATAAATGTCCTGTTTCTTCACACTCAACTTGGCTCTCTAGCACATCTGCCCCTTAAGGCTCCATGTGATGGTCATCCCCACACACAACTCTGAGGAGGACAACTGTCCACAAAGGCCCTGACATTACCTTTTTTCAGATTCATCACAAATATCCACCTGAAATTTGTTACAATCATCTGTAAGAAATCCTGGGGACACCATCTCTTAGATTTTTCAAACAACCATTAGAATGTAACTCCCGAGTACTCTGAATTAGAGGTTCTAATACATGTGGGAGCCTCGAACTCCCTTAAGAATGTAATGAAAGCTGTGTACTCTGCCAATATATATGCATCTACAATTGGGTATGAGATATGGATGGACTTAGAGATCTTCTGAAGTCCATCTCTGGACTGAGGCTTAGAGGCCACATTTTCATCTAAACTCTTCCCAAAGCATCCCTCTGCTCAACCCAGAAGCATATTGATTCCATCACTCTCAAGTTCCATTACTCTCCATGCACAGAACTAAATTCATGACTGTCACACAATTGGGACATGGAGAGACAGTTTTATTGGCTCAGTGAGAAGATTCTGCTTGTTGAGCACTGTGTGACGAAAGCCTAGATCTTTTTGATAGGAAATGCTGAACAAAGTCACTCCTGCTTTTTTGTTGAATGCTATGCCACAAGAACCCCCATACCTAAAATGTCATGCTACATAAAGTGACCTACCCCACAGCACCTCAAGGTGTTCGAATTCTCCTGAAAATTTTCCAAAGTTCTAGTTGGAGTGTGGGAGGTTTTATTACTGAGAGTTGGGTGAACCTGCCTTCAAAAAATGATCTTGTCTCTCTAGACAAGATCATTCATCTGGAATGAAAGCTTATCAAGTTTATGGTTACTGCGCCATTTCTTTTACAGAACCAAGAAACCAGGTGATTTCAATCTCCATTGCCTAGAAGGGATATTAAAATAAGTTGAAGGACAAAGGAGGTTGAAAAATATTTTGGACCTTGGTGAAGCATGTGTGCTATGCACAATTGCATAATGTTTTAGCAATCCACATTCATAGTTGCTTATACATTGAAACTGGAGGAGATAGAGAAGCTATGATTATTGTTAATGACTTAGATTGGCTTTCTTTCTTTAATTTGAAAACATTTCAAAAGCACTTGTGTACATGCACATTCTTTCTCTTTTAATATTTATTAAATGCCTACTTGTTTACTGTGAGGTATGCAAAGATAAAATAATCTGTGATTAATGATAATTTTTATATTCTCATAGAAGAGATGAGACTCTAAAACAGTACAATTGCTTCAAATCAAATGCTATAAGAATTTGGAAATGGAGAGCTTTTTCACATGAGATTTACCTGATAAATTTGAAGAGCAGATATTATTCTATGTATGACCTACAAATACATTGTTTCAAATTTATTTCCTGATCAATCAAAAGCTAAAGTTTTTTTTTTTTTTTGAAGAGTTAATTTAGGGAACAAAACAAATAAAAATACAATTTATCTCTTCTCTAATGTTAGTAAAATAACATCTACATATCCTAATGAAGTTAAGATTCCTTAGCTAAATCAATCAAGATTTTAAAATAAGTAAAATCTACATATTTGGTAATCATCTATGGTCATGAGCTGAAAATATATGGGAACCGAGATCTATAACTAGTCATGTTCATGGAGGATATAGTTTTTGCCAGATTCATTCCTAAGGATATTTTGTTGACTACAACAAAATTGCAGCAAAACCCCATGCAAAAAGACCCCACAGTAACAAAATCTGTATATGATGTGATTGACTTTTTCCCTCTATCTAACCCTGTTTTCAGATCTGGTGGGGTTAAAGTTTTTATATGGGAGGTAAGGTATGAAGTGAAATGTAAATGTAAAGGCAAAGCTTGGTGGAAGTGGCAAAAAATACAAAACAAAACTCGTCTTGGGAGGTACAAGGGAAAAGAGCGGGTCCCTGGTCTCCAGAGTTTTCCTGGCTCAGTTTTCCCCAAATAAGGCCAATGAAGTGGGCACAAATTAACCAGGAGATTCATGGAATTGCTGCTGCTGTCCTAGAATTCCCAGCCTTCTCTGGGAAGCTGGATCTATGTCAATGGTACTTAAGTCAGAAAGGACAACCAACAACAGGTGGCACTACACTGCAACTGGGATGGAGGCTGACTGGGATCCTCAGACAAACCCCAGTGCTGCGGCAGCTAGCTGAACAGGCTCGCCCCCGTCATTCCATTAACCTCGTAAAATTGTGAGCTTACATTTTACAGGACTGGATATTTTGAACCCCACTTATCAGGTTTTGGCAGGGGTTCACTTAGTGAAATATCTTCTAGGTCATCGTTTTTAATCAAAAAACAAATTTATGGAAAGGTCAGCTATAGTTTGAAGGAATAAAGAACAACTCAAACAGAAATTGAAAACTGCAATATTTTATAGAAACGATTTGGAGACAAGAAATATTGAATGAGAAGTATACAAATATGAAGGTTTTCTCAGTAAATTTTTATTCAGGTGTTTAAACCATATCTAAGCACTTCATGAGTTTACCATTTTAAGCTCAAAATAATTAAGAAGTAACTACTGTCTAAAAACACAGCTTGAAAAAAGCATTAGAATCGTGGGGCAATTTTAATTCAACAAAACCAAAATCCCAGATGTCCAAAAGAGATTATGCTCAGGGGATACACACATCATCAAGCCAGAATTCATACAATCATGAAATATATAAAATGAAATCATACAAATGCATGAAATGAAATCATACGATTCCTGACCTTTGAAATTTCAAGGCATATATTTTACCTTAGTGATATAACTAGTTAACTCAATAAATATTTAGGCAGCAGCAATCACGCTATTTAAATATTTTCATAAGATGATTTTTTAAAAGTGAATGAAAATAAAAGATTATCTCTCATAGCAATCCCACTTTGCCTATTGACTGCATTGCATTTCATGTAGATTGCTTCTCTCTCTTCCTCCTCTTTCTTCCTCTCGCCCTCTCTCCCACATACACACACACACACAACAACAACGATGGCTTGCTGCAATAGGCAAGGAAACAAAACAATATCCTAGAATAGATATGAAAGGTGACGAGAGTTCTTTATAAAGTATTACCTCTGGTTTATTTTTTTTTAACTCTTCTGTTATCAAACAATGGAGCCTCAGAGATATAAAGAAGGGATCTGCTAATGTACAGTGAAGGATTCTGCTAAAGTACTAATGAGCACTTTTGACACCGTTAATAAATATGTCAACATCTTAAAGAATATAAACATTTCTTATTAGGGTTCAAAATGAGTGTTTTGGGCAACCGAAACATGTGTGCCTCCCCACTAGTTTCCATGGCAGTTGTGACTATGTCAGTCAGTCAAAAGCACTGCAGGAAGTATGTGACCACTCTTTTGCACCATATGGTATACTGCAGTTCTGGGGAAGGGGAGTTAATTGGCTATATCTGAGCAGTCACAAGATTTATAGGTTTGATTATCCAAAATAGATGCTTTTACCCTGATATATATGGAATTTTTGCTGTTGTATTAATAATAATAAAAGCATGCCAAATGAATGAAAAAGGATCACTATAAAAGGAATTTGTGTGTGCAGTGAAACAGTATGGGTGCCTCATGGCTCCCACAATGAAGATGTAACTATTTTCATATACAAGTTATTAGCTCAAGTTGTTCTTTATTACACCATAACTTTGCTCCTATAGCAACATGGTTGTAGCAAAAAAATAATTATGCCTGGGTGTTATATGCCAGATGTTTTTAGAGCAAAGGTGGCAGTTTAATTCTAAGCTAGTTTAAATGGTAGATATATGAAATACCAGAAAAAATACAAACAAAGGCGTTACAGAAAAGTAAGGTAAACTTAATTAGAAGCATATATTCCTAGATACCGTTTTTCTAGACCAGCACTACCCAATAAAAATATATGCGAGCATATATGTAATTTGTAATTTTCTGGTAGCCACGTTTTTTAAAAGTAAAAAGAAATGAGCTTAATTTTACCAGTACATTTTAACCCAATGTATCGAAAATATTATTTCAACACGAAACTACTATAAAAATGTGTTATTAGTTATTTTACATTTTTTTCTCTTGGGTTTTTTCAAGCTGCTGTATAATTTACACTTACAGCACATCTCAATTCAGTGAGCTAAATTTCAAGTCATGATAGCACATACGGCCGGTTCGTGGCTCCCATAATTAACAGCCCTGTTCTAGACTTTTCTCTTGTCTGCGTTTAATATTATAGCTAATCCTTACCATCCAGTTTATAATAATACTCAGAGAAGATGACCCTGGGAAGGCTCTCTGGATACATTAATCACTCTGAAACATCTGCATGTGTACTTTTCACAGAGGGCAGCTGAGTGCTTTTATTCAATCAAGATGATCACAGTTCTAAGTTCAATCAGAAAATATTATTTAAAAAAGCATCTTTAAAATTCCTGAAGTCCAAAAACTGTGCCTTAATTATGTTGTCTCCCTATAGAAATGAAAAATATCCAGAGATAGGAGGTGGCAAGCCTCTAAGTGGTGCAATCCACATTCTTGCCTAGCTGCAGGAATTGGGAGAATGGAGGTTGCATGTAGTTATAGAGAAAATTAAAGAAAATAATGTACAAAAAGCATTGGGGCCTACAAATGTTGTCCTAGCAGGGAATTACCAAAGAAGAAAAGATTCTATGTCTGCCCTCAAGGTCTAGGTCTACCTGGATCCAGGGTAACAGGACAGAAGCCATGACACTAGAAGAACCTAGACAGAACCCAAAAAGTGGAGGAAATGGGTTGAATCACAGGATGGTTCTGAGTGTGGATTTGTGTGGTGTAGTCGGCCACCCCTCCCAGTCCTAATCTCCACTTGTCCTGCTGTCCCTCCCTTGAAACATTTGTATATGGATGAAATTTAAATGTTTTTTTGTTTGTGTGTTTTTAAGTGAATATCAGCCTTAAAAGATCAAATCACAAAAGAGCAACTTGCAGTGTGAGATGGAAAGAAAGGAAAGCCATAAGACAGAAAGAACAGTCCTTTTTGGGTGCCAAGGAGGAGACATGGTACTAAGTTTGCCAATTGTATGTGTATTTTATTTTTCTTTTTACTTTACCTGACAGTCATCTCTTAGCCTCAGTCTCTTCAATTGCCACCTATGAGGGCCACACATAAAACACAGCATTGGGGGAAAGGCCCCAGCTTGCCTGCCCAGAAGACTTCTCTGATGATGAGGCAATGCAGAACAAAGGGTGCATTTGCTGGAGCTATGGTGCAAATTTAGCTGAGTTAATAAGATAAGGCAGTGAAGGAGGTGAGTCAGGTGGGGTTGGAAAGAAGTATTGGGACCAGATTCATGCTGAGTCCTATTATAATTGCATTTCTGCTGGCTACCTGTCTTCTAGGTTAGCTCACAACCAGGTATTACTGGGTTCTCCGTGGTGGAACAGAGCTGGTGAGAATTCAACCAATTCCAATTAGAACATGTCCAGTGGGGTACCATCAGTAATCTCCCAGAAAATAAACTTCACAAGGACAGAGCCTGTGTTTTGTTACCTAATGCCTAGACTAGTACCTCAAGAAATATTTAAAAGATACTTATTAGTAACCTAACACATATTTGTTGAATGAAGGAAAAGAAGGGAGACCAGCAGCTGCTAGTTTGGAGAATCAAGGTTGGCCAGCATTGTGATATTGCCGGAGACAAGACAAGAGGGCCAATAAAACCCTACCAGAGCCAATTATGAGAACACATGGGAGAGAGGTCCAGGGGTGCTGCAGAAAGAAAATGGAGAATAAAGGAAATTTGGGGCAATCATTCCTCAGTCTTTAAGTGAAGTCAACTCATTTGTGGATCAATTTTTTAATATACCTTTGTCTGTATTGATTTATCACTTCTGTTAAAAGTCTACCCTGAAACCTAATCACTTTACTTTCAGTAGGCTAATCCTAGGTTCAGCCTAGAGGTCATTTTTAGTTACTCTTCATCATACTGTCTTCTAAAAAGCTAAATAATTTCTCTCCACCTTTGATGTTTATGCTGTTCAAATATTTGTAGAGCATTATCACAACTCCCATTAGTTGTTGCTGAGCTAGGCTTTAAGGATTAAGCACATTTAGATCCTTTAAACCTAGTAAATGCCTCAAATCAATCCTCCCATTACTCTAACCATTTCTGATGCTCTTCTTGAGAGCATCTTCAGAGACTTTGTACATCTCTACACTACTAAGACATCTGCAGCTAAACTTGATATTCCCAAAAAAGCCTAACCAACATCACATCATGACATATTTTTCTTAAATCACCTGCATCAAAATATCCCCAAAGCAGATTACTTAAAATCAGATTCTTGGGTCACACAATTAAACCTAGTGAATCACTGAGAGATGGGTTCAGAAATTCAAAATGTTAAATTACCGAGATATCCCAGATTATTCGTAGACACCTAAAACTTGAGGACCACCTGCAGGAAGTCATTGCTGAGAAATCCTCTACATAAACTTTGAATGCCTTTTCTATATAGGCACATAGGCCTAAAAGTTTCAAAACATTACACACTATTATTTATGACTGTCCCACAAGTGAAGTCAGCATTGAGAAAGGAGCAAGGATCTCAGAGATGCAAGAGGAGACAAAGGTGCCAGGTGCATTACTTGTAGTCCTTTCCTCCATTGTACTGCAATGCCCAGATACTCTTATTTACCTCAAATTCATAGAATCCGGTTAATCATGCCCTTGATTTATGGTACACTTTCATCATTATGCCATACATGGCTCTTATTTATTTATTGATGTGCTTGCTTCCTTGTTTAAAATATAATAAATACTGGTGATCTCAGTACCTAACACAGAAATTAAACTATTCTAAATAACTTACACCCTCCTGTGTGATGTGTTTTCCTGTTGTTCCTGTCTCAGCTCTTCTTACTACACAATCTACAAGTGCAAATTCTGGGGCTAGCAGGGGATCTGCTGGGATATTTTATAGGATATTTTATTAGGTTTTTCCTTCCCACTGAAAAGAAACATTTTGAAAAACATAGCAGTATGTAGACATGGGATGAAATGAGGAGAAATAATAAACAACACTGACTAAGCAGCTGTTTGTTCAACAAATGTGCCTAAAGTCCCTACTATGTGCCAGGTACAGTGCCAGTCTCTGGGGCTACAAAGATACATGGCCCCTGTCCTCAAAGAACTCACAAGCAGTTGGAGAGACAAACAAATTCAGTCAAGTGCTACAGGAGTAACAAGAGAAATCTGTATGATGGAGAAGTGAGACTCAAAAGATAGTTCCACTGGGGAAAAAAGAAACATCAGGAAAAGGTTTTACAGAGAAGGTAACTCTGAAGCTGAGTCTTGACAGATGACTTTGAAAGAACTCTTAACTACAACAAAATTTGAGTCTCAGAAACAAGACTGGAAAAAGACTGGTGTCGGTGCCTTTAAATTCAAATTTTACTCAATGTTCACTTGGTTTCCAGAACTTCACTATCATCTGTGTAAGCCTCCTGACGCCAGGACACATGTGATTCAGCCTCAGCAGCACACAGTCAGCCAAATACTGTTAAACAATCTGAGTAATATCAAAATTGCTCAGCTATTTTGGATTGCATTTGAAGAGAATATAGCCCACAGTTCATGTTTTTTTAAACTCATTTTTTTTTCTCCTATTTGTTTTCTTCAAATATTGAAACTTGTCTGGTACCATTCTCCTCAACACTCCCTTAAAAACAAAACAAACAAACAAAAGCCTCATCTACACCAGGACTGAGCACACCAGTTATTCCATAGTTTCTATCTCTCTTATTCTGTATCAAAACCCCCAAAATATTGTGACAAGAGCAGAACACTTCTCAAGGGCCAAGAAAGATAAAGAAACTATGCAAGCAACACTAACACTCTACTTTTTCAGATTAGGGGATGCAAAAAGCTGAGAACATTCTTTGGTTATTTTTATCTTCAAATAATTACTACATCCAAGTATCTATTCTTCTCAAACAGATTCATCAAAAATATGTAAAATTGTGACTTCTAACCAACCTGCTTCCTGAGATGTTGAGAGACTTAAATAAAGAGACAAAATTGTGGGAAAGCAGATAAGAACCAGATTGTGGAATGCTTTGAATCTAAGCAAAGAAACTTGTCTTCCTCCCTTTGAGCTGCAATAACAAAATATCTTAGACGTATCGTTTATAAAAAACAGAAATGTACTGCTTAGAGTTTTGGAGGATGGGAAGTATAAGATCAGGATACTAACAGATTCAGTGTCTGGTGAAGGATCTCTCCCCACCTCATAGATGGCACCTTCTCACTGTGTCCTCACATGGCAAGAATGGCAAACAAGCTCCCTCAGGCCTCTTTCATAAGAGCACTAATCCTGTTATGAGGCTGGAGCCCTCATAGCCTAATTATCTCCCAAAGACACCAACTTTTAATTCTACCACAATGGGGATTAAGTTTCAACACATGAACTTTAGAAAGGACACAGACATTCAGACCATAGCATTCTGGTCCTGATCCTCCCCAAATTTATGTCATTTTCACACGCAAAATACATTCATTCTACCCCAGTATCCCCCAAAATCTTAATTTATTCCAGCATCAACTCAAAAGCTCAGTCTCATCTAAATATCATCTAAATCAAACATGGGTAAAACTCATGGTACAACTCATCCTAGGGCAAATTACTCTCCAGGTGAACCTGTGAAATCAAACAACCATGTGTCTCCAAAATATCATAGGCATAGGATTGATACTCCTATTCCAAACGAAAAAAAAAATTGGAAAGAAAAAAGAGGTAGCAAGTCCCAAGTAAATCCAAAATCCAACAAGGCAAACAACATTAAATCTTAAGGCTGAAGAACAGTCTTTATGCTATGTTCTGCTTCTGGGAGGGGATGATTGAGCCCCCAAAGCTCCAGACAGCCCCAACTACATGGCTTTGTGGAGCACAGCCCACACTGTAGCTTTCGTGGGTTGGAGTCACCTGTCTATAGCTCTCCCAGGCTAGCATTGCACCCTGGTGTCTTTACCATTCTCATTCAGGTATCTTGGGGGTGACTCTGCTTCTATGGCTCCACTAGCCAATACCCTAGTGTGGGCTTTATGTGGTTGCCCGACTCCTTTGGCAGTTCTCTGCCTGAACCAGGAGGCTCTATGGGGCACCCTATAAAATCTAGGTGGAGGCAGCCATTACCCCACAGCTCATGCACTCTGAGCATGAGTGGGATGGCATCATATAGATGCCACTAAAGTTTACTCTCTGTGCCCTCTGGAAGAGTAGCTGTAACTGCACTGGGCCTGCTGGAGCTGAACCTTGGGTGGCCAAGGAGTACTGCATTTGAATGCATGTAGCAGAGCCTTGAGGGGATGCTGAGCAGTAAGACCCAAGGTATCATAAATCCCTTTCTTGAAGTCATTCTGCCCTCAACTAACTGGCACTACAAACCATGAGGGGAGTGGCAGCCCAAATTATCTCCAAAATGCCTTCAGGGTCACATTTCCATTGTCTTGATGAGTAGCACAGTACCAATCTATACTGATCTCCTTATCCACACCCTTGGTGTTCTTGGATCAAAACCCTATTATGAGTTGAATGTGTGAATCATATTCCAAATTCAAATTGAAAAGTAATCCCCATTATAGTGATACGGAAATTGGCTCAACTCCCCCAAAGAACTGATGGTTACAGTTTTTGAATAAACATAGAGTTGACTCTCCCAGTCTTAAAGCTGGAAACTTAACATTTGTCTTATCTGAGTTCCTTTCTCAAGAAACCTCACGCCTCTCAGATAGTATCAAAGAATTGAGGCTCACCGGAAGACTGCATCCAGACAATGAGACATCAGGCCCCTCATTCATCATGATTGTGTCCTTATCCCTCAATAATTCCTATTTTCCTGCACATAACTACACTCCTTCCCTACTATATAAACCCCCAAATTTAGTCAGTTGAGACGGAGATGGGTTTGAGGTTTGGCTCCCATCACGCCAGCTGACATCACCCATAATATAATAAAGCCTTCTTCCCTGGCAATACTTATTGTCTCAATGATTGGCTTTCTGTGCAGTGAGCAACCAGACCTAGAGGAAACACCCAGCATTTGGTAATAGTATTACAGAGGTGGATCCTTTAGGGAAATGGATTAGTGACTTATAAAAAAGACAGAGGAAATTAGCTTCAGTCCTTTTTTAGCTCCTCTGATTTTCTGCCATGTGAGAACACCTAGATGGCACCATTCATGAGGAATAAGCTTTCACCAGATGCTGAACCTGTTAGTGCCTTAATTCTGGGCATCCTAGTCTTCAGAGCTATGAGAAAACAAATTTTTATTCTTTACAAGTTACCAAGTCTCAGGTATTTTCTTACAGCAGAACAAAAAGACAAAAACAGTCCTAAACATGCTTTCCTATTTGTTACAATATAGTCAGGATGAGAATTTTCCAAGTATTTAAGTTCTGCTTCCTTTTTGATTATAAATTCTGTCTTTAATTCATTTCTCTCTCCTAATTTTTTGCTGTAAATAGAAAAGAAATATCATGCCATACTTTCAACACTTTGCTTAAATATTTCTTTTACAAAATATAGTATTTCATCACTCAGAAGGTCAACCTTCCAAAAAGCATTAGTATTCACACAACTCAAGTTATTTGCCACTTTAAAACAAGGGTGGTCTTTCCTCCAGTTACCAGCAGCATGTTCCTCATTTACATCTGGACCTCACCAAGATAAGAATTGTCTTTACCATCCATAGTTCTGTCAACCTTTTTATTACAGCTATTTAGATGATTTCTAAGAAGACTGAGGCTGCTATAAACCTCTTTTCTTCTGAGCTGTCATCAGAACCATCCTTAAATCTTAATGCACCATTTATAGCATTTTAGGTCTTTTCTAGCATGAACTTCCAAACTTTTCTGGTCTCTACCCATTATCCAATTCCAAAGTTGCTTTCACATTTTTAGGTATGTTACAGCAACCTCCCATTTCTTGGTACCAATTTCTGTCTAAGTTCATTTGAGCTGCTATAACAAAATATTTGAGAGTATGTAATTTATATACCATATATATGTGTTGCTCATGGTTCTAGAGCCTGGGAAATCAAAGATCAAAGTGCCAACAGATTCACTCTCTGGTGAGGATTACCTTTCAGCTTCAAAACTGGTGCCTTCTTGCTACATCCTCACATAGTGGAAGAAGAAAACAAACTCCTAGGCCTCTTTTAAAAGGGCATTCATCCCATTCATGAGGTTTCCCAAAGGCCCCACTTCTTAATACCACCACATTGGGAATTTAGTTTCGACATATTAATTTTGAGGAGACACAAAAACACATTTAGACCATAGCAGAGCTTAAATTTTATACTTTTCTTAATGGATGAATTAAAGTGTTTTTACAGAAAAACATCTTGGGAAGACAATGCATCAAATAAATTGGAAAGCGTTTGTATTAGTCTGTTTAGACATTGCTGATAAAGACATATGTGAGACTGGGAAATTTACAAAAGAAAGGGGTTTCACTGTACTTACAGTTCCACATGACTGGCAAGTCTCACAATCAAGGTAGAAGACAAGGAAGAGCAAGTCACATCTTACATGGATGACAACAGGCAAAAAGAGAGATTGGGCGAGGAAATAGCCCCTTATGATACCATCAAATCTTGTTGAAATTTATTCACTATCATGAGAATAGCATGGGAAAGACCTGCCCCCATGATTCAATTACCTCCCGCCAGGTCCCTCCCACAACACGTGGGAATTCAAGAAGAGATTTGGGTAGGGACACAGACAAACCATACCAGAGTGATTAGGCTACTAACAGTTTATTATTTGTCTTCCTCAGTGTTAGGTATAAATCCAACTATTTCAGGGTGAGATTATTGCTTCTTTTGTCAAAACACTTGAGGTTGTCACTCATTCCAAGGAAGGATGGAGTACATAGATTGTTTTGTTTCTTAACTTCTGAAGTTATCTTCTACTCGACACCCATTTTACCTCCTTCCTACACCAGGAATATGCTTTTTTCCCACACAAGTCAACAAATGAGGCTCCCTTTCATTGAAGACTATCTCAAAACCTATTCTTTCTACATTCAGAGTGAATAATAGGCATGTACAGACTCTGCATCTTTCTTTTGTTCTTGATGTTTTCATTCATTTCATGATGTCAGCTCTTCCTTTTTACATCTCCTCCACTGTTTCATAAATGTAAATTTGCCTGACATATTGATGCCATGTTTTAAAAATACCACTTGGCTAGTTGATAGCAAAAAAAAAAAAAAAAAAAAAGAAGAAGAAAAGAAAAAACCTTTTTGTCTTTTGGGAAAATTCATTCCAAACTTGATACCATATTGTAGCTGCTATGGTCCAAATGTACCCCTCTAAAATTCTTATGATGAAAACTGAATCCTCAATGCAACAGTGCTGGACACTGGAACCTTTGGTGAGTTATATAGGTCATGATGGCTTAATGCTGCCATAAAAAGGGCTTGTGAGAATGAGTTGTCTCTGTTCTGCTCCTCTGCCATGGAAGGACACAAAAAGAAAACCCCAGCACGTGCCAGAGCCTTGATCTTGGACTTCTCAGCATCAGAACTGTAAGAGAACAAACTTATATAGTTTCAGGTATTCCGTTATAGCAGCACAAAGTGAACTAAGATAGTAGCTTAGCCCCAAATATATGAGATTGGCTTTTATCAAAAATAAAGATAGAATTATTAAAAGTTTTAAGTTTGAAGCAAAAGTGAAACTAATAATTTGGGATGGATTAGAATTCAGTCATCAATACAATAATAAGCTCTCCCTTCTGAGTGAGCTGGAGATGCTTACTTTACTTCTTCATGTGCTTTAGGCGTATACCTCACTATAACCTTTTAAATCTATTGTGACAGTCTCTGTCTTTTAATTGGTAAGTTTAATTCATTTGCATTAAAGTGATTACTGATAAGGAAGGAGTACCTATGCCATTTTGCTATTTGTTTTCTATAGGTTTTATATGTTTTTTTATTCCTCAATTCCTCCAATACCATCTTTTTTTGTGTTTGATTCATTTTTTCTTGGGGTATTATTTTTGTTTTCTCCTCATTTCTTTTTCTTGTATACTTTCAAAGTTATTTTCTTGGTAGTTACCATGGGAATTACAATTCAACGTACTAAACCTGTAACAATCTAGTCTGAATTGAAACCAACTATGCTTTAATAGAATACAAAAATTCTCTTTCTATACTTTTCTGTCTCCACGAAGTTGTTATTGTCACAAAATTTATACTTATATATTTCATGTCCATTAACATAGAATTTATAATTACTGTTTTATGTATTTGTCTTCTAAATTATATAGAAAGCCAAAAAGAAGTTATAAACCAAAAACACAGGAATGCTGTTGTTTATGTTTACCTTTGTGGTTACCTTTGCCAGAGTTAGGTTTTTCTTCACAAGGCCTCTAGTCACTGTCTAGTTTCATTTTATTTTAACCTGAACGACTCCCGTTAGCATTTCTTGTAGGGAAAGACCATTAGCAATGAACTTCTTCAGGTTTTGTTTATCTGGGAATATGTTAAGTTCACTTTTATTTTTGAAGAACAGTTTTGCCAGATATGGAATTCTTGGTTGACTTTTTTTTTCCTACTAGCACTTTAAATATGTCATCCCACTACCTTATCTCCTCCAAGATTTCTGTTGCAAAATCAGCTGTTAATCTTATTAAGGATCCCTTGTATGTGATAAATTAATTTCCTTTTGCTGCTTTCAATATTCTGTCTTTGTCTTGGTCTTGATTGTTTACTTCCATGTGCCTAGATTTAGGTTTGTCTCTAATAAGGTAATCCTAAAGAAGGCTAGAAGGAAGAGGACTGATGTTTTTAGCTTGTTCATCTTTCATTCTGTAGCAAATAGCAATTCCTTTGACATACACCTGTGTTTCTGTCTTTCTACACTTTTATCAGAATGGGCCTTAATACTTGATCTTTACCAGTTTTTCCCTAGATCTATAATACAGCAATTGTAACATATGCCAAAATCAATGTTGACAAAAAAAGTACTATAATTTTTTTTAATTTCAGTATTTCAGGGGTTCCCTTTGAGGGTTAATCCTTTGAGGATTAATGAGTTAAATGTTGCAAACCTCTTTAAAGTGTTAGGATATTAGACATTACTGACAAGAGGCAAGAGCCGTATGTTAAAAATTAATTGCAGGAAACCACTTGCAGATTGTAATAACAAAACATCCCAAGTTCCAAGGGCACTGGGGACTTCACATAAACAAGCCCTCATTAATTTGGCTAATTAGTCACTTGCTGTATTTGCTGGTTCGTAAGCAGCACCCTTTTAAGCAGAAAATTGAGCTGTAAAGTGCTAAGAGCCATATGTGTGGTAAAGATGGTACCAGTATCCTATACTTTGGATTTCAAAGCGTACCTCAAACATTCCAAAATACATTTAGGATATTTGGACATTTCAGACTCATTCACATAACCTAAATGGACACAGGGAAGCCGGGGGAAAACAGGCCCTGCTTTGCTGGTGGCAAGAAAGAGCAGAGGTTAGGAAGACACTGAAAGAAAGAACTGTTAAATTTTTTTCTCAAAGGAAGGCCAACAGGCTTTTTCAGACAGGACCCCCCACACACAGGCAGTACCTTGTGATTGAGTATTGTGATACAAGAGAAAGAGAAGAGAAGCATTTGATCCCTGTGACCGGCAAATATACAGCTCTATATATTTTAATACCTGGGAATCTTGTCCCATATGAGAGTGGAAGAAATTACATATCTCATGCACACTATAGTAAAGCCTACTGAACTATTCTGCTACCAAGCAGAGCCTCAGTCTAGTGAACTGAATGCTTATGTCCACCAGATACATGGTCTTCCTTCCTTAAACTGGGCTAAAAAATACAGGCAGTCCTGAATTTATAATGGTTCAGCTTACTATATTTCTATTTTATGGTGGGTTTCCTGGGGTATTAAATTCTTTTTCAACTTACAATATTTTGACCTATGATGAGTTTATCAGTACATAACTCCAGTATAAGTGGAACATTATGTGCTAGGAAAGTCTTACTTTCTGTTCCTTTTCATGTCAACTTACAGTGGCATCATCAGTTCCATGGCTTCCTGAGTGGCAGCTGGAGACTCTGGTTCAGATAGCATCACATTTAAAAGCCAGCTCCCAGGGTAGGTGAGACCTGCAGGTGGCTAATATGATCCATCATGTGTTCAATTTTATTAATTTCAATCATTGAAATTTTTCTTGAACTTGTTCTCAAGGTAATCCATTAAAATCCAATTTAAGCATCACTGAACACATGTTACCTACAAAACCACTATAGATTAAAGAGTACAACAATAAGATATTTTCTATTTTAAAGGGCTTAAAATTTGCCTCTGCTATAACCAGTTCATCTGCCAGACAAAGAGCATGTTACAGGTAGTCAAATAGCTAACTTCTTGTCATCTAAGAAGCTGAAACATTCTTAATTCTAAAATTACTTTGAAATTCATGATTCCAAATGCATTAATTTAAATGACTTCTCATACAACACTTACACCTTCCACCACGGTGTTTATCCCAGAACAGCTCTCTGTCTGCTTTCTAAACAGAATTCAGGTGAACTAAGGCTGCAGAGAAACTGTAGGCATAAACAGGGCTTATTTAGTAGGTGCAAAGAGCAAATGTAAATATCCCTTTCAGCTAGAATGTATTTCTGAGTGTTGCTAATGAGTAGAAGAAGCAAGCTACTTTTATCATGCAGTGGTGCAAATTAGATATTTATGGGTTTCCTGTGGTGTTCAAGGTGTTGCTCCTTTTCAGTATTTTAGGAAGGAAAGCTTTGTGTTCTAAGAATAGCTTCATTGATGATTCTCCCTTGGGCACAAAAATATTCTAATCTGGAAGTAGTAAATTTTATCTGAAGATCCTGAGTCTCTCAGGTAGTATAAAGTGTACCTTAGGCTTTTGGAGCTTTTTTAGTGTTTTTTAAAATAGTTTTACTAAGGCATATTTCACACACCATACAATTCACCCATTGCAAGTATACAATTTAATGACTTTTAATATGTCCACCGATTTATGCAAGCATCTCCAAAGCAAATTTTAGAACATTTTCATCACCTCAAAAAGAAATCCTGTACCCTTTCACTATTACCCTTGTCTTCCTATCCCTGACCACCAACCAACTACTAATTACTTTCTGACTCTATAGAATTCTCTGCTCTGGAAACTTCATATGAATGGAATTACATATGCGGCCCTTCAGGACTGGCTTCTTTCACTTACTATAATGTTTTTAGGGTCCATCCATGTTGTGGGATGTATCAGCATTTCATTCTTTTTTATGGCCAATTCCATTGTATGGATATACCACATTTCTTTTGTTCATTTATCAGTCGATGGTCATTTGAGTTACTTCCACCTTTGGCTATTATGAATAATGCCATTTGTGTACAAGTTTTTGTTGGGACATATGCTTTCGTTTCTCTTGGGTATATATACATAGAAATAGAATTGCCAGACCATTTAACACTTAAAGCAGCTGCACCATTTAACATTCCCATTTACATTCCCAGAAGGGTATAAAGACTGTTTTTCACATCCTTGCCAACATCTTGTTATTAACTTTTTAAATTCTAGCCATCTAGTGGGTATGAAAGAGTATATCATGATTTGATTTTCATTTCTCTGATAACTAAAGAAGAGAATCTTTCCATTTGTTTATTGGCCATTTGTGTCTCTTCCTTAAAGAAACACTTATTGAAATCTTTTGCCCATTTTAAAAATTCGTTTATTTATCTGTTGAATTGTAAGAGTTCTTTATATTTCTGGATACAAGCCTCTTATCAGATATAGGATTTGCCAATATTTTCTCCTATTTGGTGGCTTATATTTTTACTTTCTTTATTGTGTCCTTTGGAGCACACGTATTTTTAAATTTAATTAAGTGTAGGAGAATCTTTGTAGCCTGGTAATTTTGACGGCCTAGCAGCATGAGTCAGCTTTTGACATTACCTAGCTCCCTCACCGTCCTTTGTGAAAAGACCACCTTGGTATCCTTCCACTCATCTCTATACCCACTTCCTTTGCCCCTTCAGCCTTAAGCCATAATATCCATCTTTCCATTTTCAGGCATGCAAAGCTTTTTTCTACATTTGAAACTTGACATTTAAGTCTCAGTTCCAATGTCACTTCCTCAAAGAAACCTTCCTGGGCACCTAAGCAAATCATCCCATTTCATTATCATCACATCACTTTAATTTTCTTTATAACACACATCTTTATTTATTTTTGGAAATACTAAAATATTCCATCAAAATATAAGCTGCATTAGAGAAAGAATCGTATCTGCTTCCTTCACTGCTATCTCCTAAGTACCTAAAATAGTGACTGCCACATAGTAAGTTCTCAATGAATATTTGTTGAGTGATCAAATGAATGAATCCTTTAGCCAGACATTGTGCTAGGGACTAGAGGAAAAAGAGTAAATAATACTGATTCTCTAAACAGGGCTGGAATCGCTTTAGAAATATACTTTGTGATTAGTGTTGTGGGGAGGTATACGGTTGTTAGCAGAAAACTCATTTGGCAGGATGAGTTTTTTAACTATTTATTTTACTTAAATAAAAATGTCCTTAAAGCAGTTGAGACCGATGAACAAAGTTGTTGTGCAAATGAAGTGCAAAGTTTGTGAAAAATCTCCTGATTGCCCGACTATCCGCCACTATCTGCTTCTGTACACTCACTTCCTGCTTGCTCACTAGGAAGTCCCTTGAGAAACTGCTACGTTGCCTAGAACCTCGAGTTACTCCCCATGCCCCTAATCTATAAAAGCTGTGTGCTGTTCCAGGCTGGGGGTCCAGACCTTTGGGTACAAACCCGTCTGGGCCTGCCGGCATAATAAACTGTGTTCCTCTGACTCTCTGAGTGCTGTTTGGGTTTCTTGCCAGGTGAAATTCTTCCACAACACAAATACCTAGAACTCCTTTAATTGACTTTATTATGCGCCCCCCCCCAAAAATTTCATTGCATTTCACATCTGCTAACTCAACTTGTAATGATTTTTCACATATTCACTCCTAGTAGAGAGAAATGAAGGGCAAAAGGGCTCTGGCTGTTCTCTCTTCCTTCACCCCTCACTATCTGATAATAGTAATCATCATAACAATGTAACAATAATGCTTTTTTTTCAGTTTACTGCTCTTACTTGGGAATGACGCAGGAAAAAGCTAGACCCTCTGTGATCTGATTGAAAGCACCACAGTAGTTGCCAGGCAGCTGGGTTCCAGTCCCAGCGTTCCTAGAGTTAGTTGTGTCACCTTAAGTCTTGTGTACTTTTTTAAGGCACTTTTTTTAAGGTTCCCTCACCAGTGACTTTTAGTTGTTAAAATGTTTCTTATCTAGTTTATAAAATTTGTATGAGGATCAAATATGGTGCATGTAAAAATGCTTCCAGTTCCTCCAGGACAGAGAATGTGCCACAATAATCTCAGCATTTCCAGAAATACCCACATTTGGTCAGGTGTTAAGAAAGTTTCCTTTTTCCTTTTTTTTAATTTAGCAGAGTTTATTTGAGAAAAGAAATGATTCATGAATTGGACAGCACCCTGAACTAGTAAAGGTACAGAAAGTTCCATGAAGCAATGTGGGCAGGCAGTATTAATAGGAAGTGATGTACATAAGTAGCCTGATTAGTTACAGCTCAGCATTTGCCTTATTTGGATATGTTTGAACAGTTTGCAGCCTGTAATTGGCTGATAATTCAGCCTCTGTAAAAGAACCCATGCTCATATTCACCTCAATACTCTTGCTTCAATGATTTCCGCAGCCTAGAATGTGCTTTCTTAGCTGACTCTCTCCCATGCCTTAATGTTTGTGTAAACATCTTCTCTTTCTGATAAATGCTCGTTTTGATCCTCTGCACTCTAACACCCTCAATGCTAACAGTGAGGTAGGAACCAAGAGCATCAAGATTAATTGAGAATGACCAAAGAGACACCCTGTAATAAGAACCACACAAAACAATCTACCAAACAATGAGAAGGCAATAAACAAAATGTCAGTAGTGAGTCCTTATCTACTAATAATACGTTGGATGTCAAAAGATAAAGTTCTCTCATCAAAATACATAGAGTGTCTGAATGGATTTAAAAAAAAAAAAGAGCCAACCCAACTATCTGCTGCCTACAAGAGACTCACTTTACCTGTAAAGACACACAGACTGAAAATGAAGGAACATAAAAATATATTCTATGCAAGTAGAAACTAAAGGAGAGCAAAAGTCATAGCATATTTACATTAATATCAAGCAACATAGACATTAAGTCAAAAACTGTAAGGAGAGACAAAGGGAGAGACAAAGAAGGCCATTCTCCAAAAATAAGAAGTAAAATGGTGGTTACAAGCAGCTGTATTTATTTATTTTATTTATTTAGAGATGGAGTCTTGCTCTGTCACCAGACTGGAATGCAGTGGCATGATCTCAGCTCACTGCAACCTCCACCTTCCGGGTTCAAGTGATTCCCCTGCCTCAGGCTCTCAAGTATCTGGGACTACAGGTGTGTACTACCACAGCTGGCTAATTTCTTGTATTTTAGTAGATACAGGGTTTAAACATGTTGGCCAGGATGATCTCAATCTCCTGACCTCATGATCCACCCACCTCAGCCTCCCAAAGTGCTGGGATTACAGGTGTGAGTCACTGTGCCTGGCCACAAGAGGCTTTATGATGGGGTGTTTGTGGGGTGGTGTTAGAAAGATGTTAGTCAAAGTGTACATAATCACAGATAGGAGAAATTAGTTACAGAGATCTATCATTCAGCATGGTGACTATAGTTAATGATGACATACTATATTCTTGAAAAATGCTAAGAGAGTGGATATTGTTTTCTCACCTCAAAATAATAACTACGTGAGGTAACACATTTGTTAATTCACTAGATTTAACCATTCCACAATGCATATATACAGTCATGCACCATATAACAATATTTTAATAATGATGGACTGCATATACAACAGTGGTCTCATAAGATTGTAATACCATGTTTTTACTGTATCTTTTCTATGTTTATATATGTATTGATACACAAATATTTACCAGTGTGTGACAATTGCCTATAGTATTCAGTACAGTAACATGTTTTACAGGTTTACAGCCTAGTAGCCATAGGCTACATAATGGAGCCTAGGTGTATAGTAATTTATATCATCTAGGTTTTTGTAAGTATATTCTATTTGTACAATGACAAAATTGATGGATTTCTCAGCACATATCCCCATGACACAGGACTGTTCTTCAAATTATTGAGTTATACATGATAAACATATATAATTTTATATGTCAGTTCTTTAGAAATAAGTATTTTTCAAGACAAAGAAGTACATACACATACTCCATAACAAACTAGGAAGAACATACAATGTGTTTCCAAGTTTCCAAATCCTAAAGAGCTGGTGATAATTATTAATCAGTATGACCAGGAGGGTCTGCTATGAGCTAGTCTGGAGCATTTTTCTTACAGTCTCTATGATGCTTCTGTCTGTCCATGCTGCTTACCTCCTCTGCCATCTGCATTTGTATGCTCCCTCTTTGATTCAGCGTTTGTTTCAGAAGCTCTTAGTCTTTGCTTACACATGTTTGCAAACCACGTACAGTTGTGCAGGTTGTGGACATAAAGAAGCACTGGGCAAAGGGAGGGAAAGAAGGGATGGAAACCCAGCCTTCCCTCTGTTAGCCATGCTAGGAGAAAAAAAATGCCTTTTTAAAACCTGTCCACCCAGAGGCAATAACATTTTGCAACTCACAGTATATAAGCTTATAGTGGCTCTCTTCTCAAAATACTTATTGAAGAATGCAGTCTTTAATTTCTGTAGAAGACTGTATCCCTCTAAGACACTGGATAAAGGGAATGGCTCTAGGATGCTGGCTTTGCTTCTCTCTACTCTCAATGTCTCTCGTACAGGGCCCATGGTTTCCATGTAATGTGTGCTCTCTCTTCTTAGTCACTGTTCAGCATACTGAAAAGGAAGCAGTTTTGGAACCTTTTGGTGAAAAGCTCATTTCTTGATAGAAATCTGAATTAAGAAGTAGGCTTTCTCCAGGATAATACTTCCTCTGTTACACAAGTCAGTCCCCTCATTGGTAGCAACTGGGGTTTATATAGTTAAGTTATGTAATACTCAACATTATGTAGGCTACATATGCATTACAGCTAAAATCCAGCATCTAATGAGGAAGGCTGTGTTGACTTTTGCTCCTATTTGTTTTTCCCTATTTCCTTTTCTCTGAAGTGCTTCTCACAATGTTGGGGTGAGATGTATATAGTAAATATAGTAAATGTATATAGTAAAATAACTATGTTAGATGTATATAGTAAAATAACTATATAATGTCTGACCAAATATCAAGGAGGAACAAAACCATTTGCAATGTTCTTTCAATGTTTCACTAAGATCTTAACGAAATTTTAAGTTTAAAGGAGCTCAACACAATTTAAGTAATACAATATTCTACAAGGAAGTTTTCATAGAAGCCAAAAATTTGATCGTTATTAAGTATGCTGTTATTAAAAGAAGTTTTCATAGAAGCCCAAGTTTATCACTATTAAAATTAAGTATGTTGCTATTAAAATAAGTGGGCTTCTTTCACATGAATTGAAATGTAAAAAACTTACTTCAAAATTAAGTCCTAAATGCCATGAAAGAAGAAGAAAATAAATGCTGAAAGGATTAATATAAGAAATGACAGAAAAGTTTTATATCTATCATTCTTTGTGATATCCTTCTTCTTGAAAGCAAAGATACTATAACAAATAAAAGTTTAATAAGTAAAAAATACATGTTAAATGAAAAACCATGATTAACTTATTAAGGACCATTAAGTATATAATTACAAGGATTCTATTACATTAAGATACCAATTTCTTTAAAGCCAGAAATAATACCTACTGAAACTTTAATTATTTAAATGAGAAGAGAAAGAGGCATGTTATCTTCTCTGACAAAGATTAAAATCAATTTAATTGCTTCTCTGCTGCCTTGACATGATTCTTGCTGTGAGTCAAGCAACCAAAAAGGGAAATTAATAGCGCAGCTGTTAATCAAGTGATATCCATGCACTCCATTTGATTACATCACGGAGAAAACCATTGCTACTTGGCTGACTTGTGTGTCTATACTCCTTTTTTGCTGTAGTTGGGTTAGCTATGAGAAATGCTGAGGCTGGACTTAATCTTTAGAGCCCGTGATAGCGCCAGGTGAGGCACAGCCTCAGGAAATTGCAGGTTGCTGTGTTTGGGCCCGGGTAAAGGCAGTTCTATCAAGACAGAGGTTTGTTCCAAATTAAATTCACCCTTTGGTGCCTGCTTCTACTGTCTACGGTGTGAAGTACAAAGATACACAAGGGCACTGGCGGAGCTTGAGAATGAGAAAGAATATGAGAGTGTAGCTAAGATTGATGCTTTTTTTTGCCCATAGAACATAACAATATATTTTTCAAGGTAGACAGCATCAGTTTCTAGAGGTCAAATACCAACTCTCTCACTTGAATTAGGACGTGCATTTGAAAGCCAGGTACAATAACAAGTAATGCACACTTTGAGGCCCCCCCACCCCACTCATAGCCTCTGATTCGAAAACTGGGCTTTTGTTAAACACTAGTGCTGAATGAACTTCCAGCTGGATACTTGGCAAACTAATGTATCTGAGTATAAGAAAATGGTATTGTGAAATATTCATGAGTCTGGAAATACAAACCAGTACCCTGCCTCATCAACTCTTATCAGCCCTTGTTAACTTTACAGATGACAAGAGACACTGGAATAACGGGGCTGCCAAAACTAATAGATCTCAGACATTTTGCACCCACAGAGTTCAGTGTCATCAATGGCCCTTTCTTCAGGAAATTTTAACTCTCCCACTTCCTGTTCGCCTTCTCTTGTGAAAGATAGAGATGGATAAGAATGGTTCTCAAACATATACACTCAGGAAGAGAACACTGTTCCGAGAACCTTATCCTTTTCCTAACATAGGGAAAAAAACTCAAAGTAGGGATTGAGAAATGTGATTCCTAGGGAAATGTTTTGCGTTTGGGCTTTTAAACATCCATGCCAGTACTGTGGAAGGATTATAAGGAAAAATGCCCATCCAAACCAGTTGGAGGAAAAGCTTATATATAACAGGATATACAGAAAGGCAGAAAAAAAACTTCTGTCTTCCAAAGATAACCCAACGTTTTTCTACATTTAAAAAATATAACCACTGGCTCAGGTCAGCCCAATGGATAGGTTAAGATGCCCATCAGCTTTTATTTTATCTGAGCCCAGTTCACCTATCCCCAGGACCTGTAGATGACTTTGCCTGGCTCTTTTTCATCAAATACAACTCATCCTACTATATTGGATCACCTTGCTGTTAGCCTGGCACTGTCCCTCCCCATTTCAATTTGACCAAATTGAAACAGATGCCCAGAGGCCGTGGAGATCAAGACTAGTATAACAAAATTTGCAGCCAGTTTCCAAGCTTAAATCAATATTTAACGGTAAGCCTGCTTTTATTTATTTATTTTTTGGCAGGCTTTTACTGGCAAATATCACTTTAAACTGAAAGCCAGAAGCCTTAATTATAAAGGATGCCATTCAGGCTACATTTTGAAAAACAATAACTCATTTGACAAGACAACCTGGTAGTTTACCGGATTGCACTCCCCAGAAGAAGGCAAGGAGGAGGGAGGTGTTGTTTTCTATATCCTTCAAAGATATATTTAATTACCTCATCTTCAAGCACGCAGAGACAATTCAAATAGGGGAGAGGGAGAGGGAAATGGGGGAGTGAAATCCATTCACTGTCTCAGTCAAATCAAGCAGAAGCCCGGTGCCCACCTGCAGCATGAGAGGCAAACATTTATGAAGGTAGGGAACAATCACCCAAGGAACTTACATAAATGGACCTGAGCTAGAATGAGGACCAGTGAGGATGCTATTCCTGAGTGATCTTTATTTTACCTTACTGCTCTCCAACATGTGTGCTAAATCTCCTCTAGATGAGTTAGACAACAGGACAAATTGGGAAAGAAGTGACATTACATCAGAAATACAAGCCCCCTCGGGCTTGCCAAACTCAGCAAGACCTACCTAGAGATCTCACTTCTTCAGTACAATTTTTGGAATGAGTTTCAGTGGGCAAAATTCTCTTTTTGCCTTACCTACTTTGAACAGTCTTAGCAAAACAAAAACAGGTGATCCATGAAAGTAGTTGCTAAACATAAAACACAAATGCAAATACAAGGTTTACAAAATGAATCCACATCCAACTTAGCAAGGACCACGTCAGAGCTAATAATTGGTCATTAATTTCAAAGAATCTATTTCAAAATGTGCAGTCAGAAATTAGCAAGCAGGACATATGCTCCACAACTACAGACTCTACGACTGTATCTTGTAATGCTGCCATTTACCTTCAAGACAAATTTGCAATTTTCTAATGAAGAAAGTTACTGATCACTTTAGTACATAGAATTTAGGGTGGGCAGTTGGGAGAGAGACTGCAGTACAGCTCACCAAGAAACAGAAGGGACTCAGAACAATCACGTAGAGAAGAAAAGAAACCAGTTCCAGTCCTCACCTGGGCACTAACACTGTTTCTCCCCTGCCTGCCAGAGCATATAATCAGGAGTGGTAGTCTTTCTAACATTACCTCTTTCTGTTGTTAGGTTGTTTTACAAATTCACACTAGCTTCTAGGTACCATTCTCTTTTCTCTATGAAGTAAAAATCCCTAATGACTTCCTCTCCTTAAACCCTCACCATCTGCCCCCCCAAACCCTGCCCAGGCCTTCTAAGAGACATCACTTGCCTTCTGCTTTTCCTTCAGCTTCTGGGCAAAATAAACTGCTTTCCATTGGATGTCTTCCAGACCGTCCTGTAGGATCTCACACCCACCTCTGTGAGCAAACCAAGAAGGAGGGGGACCCCATCAACATTGACAGGAACATGATTGTAGGGCTTTAATTTTATTTCATCGACTTTCCTTTGCAGCTTGCCTGTCTCTCCCATGTCTGCCACCCGCAGCAGGAGATTAAAAGAACAGAGGAGGTAGGAGCTCTTGTGAGAACCACGGGAATTTTGGCAGAACCTTTATCGGAACCATATGGCAGCAACTCTGCAATACACGAAATACTTCTAAGGGAGAAGACTCTATTATTCCCAGAGAATGCTTCTCATCAGTCTTGAGTGGACTGAGCACCCCTGCCAAAGGATGGGAATAATATTTTCTGTAAAGACTGTATGGATGCAGATAATATCTGACCTCAATGTATCTAATAGTAGAAGCTCAGCATTATACCCCACAGTCTATTAATAAAGGGAAAAGATAATATATGGTATTTCTGATATTCCCTAGTTATTAATAACCTTCCTGTAACACACTTTACCCATCTTTTGTAATGAAGGAACTGGACAAGGTAAGTGACCTTCAGTTTTTTATCTTTATAGCCATCTCCTTTAGTCAGTGGAGATCTCATTGAGAACTCCAGTACACAGAAAAGATGATGATGGATCAGATATGGTTGAAGCAAGAGTAGAAGGTCTGGCTCCTCTTTTTTGGCCTCCTCCTCACTTTTTTCTTATTTTCCTTTCTTTTCCCTTTTTTTTCAGCATTCTTTCCCAGACTATTACTCTTCGTTAACTTTAAATGGATAAACAAGGAGAGACATCTGTTCCCTCCAGTTCTACCAGAGCCAGATGTGCCTTGCTCTCTTGTTCAGAAACACAAGACAGTGAGTTCACATTGCCTTCAATGGGTCCATGACTTTCCACCCAACCCTGCAGTCTAGAGAGACTCTTCACACAGCCATCCAGTGAGCAGCAGTCAGCTAATGACCAGAAGCAGTACTCCTGGAGAAGGACCTGGAACACTGCCTTGGGACCTGGCAGTGGAGGAGTCCCAGGTAATGGATGAGATGAAGCCAAGGAAAAAGGATATGAGAGTGGCTGAAGAAGGGTGTTTCACACAGGAAAGAGTCCTGGAGATAATTTTTTTCTCCCTCAAGTCCCAGAGCTCTGTAAACAAATCTACCTTCCCAGCATAGTGGGGGTCACAAAGAGAAGTCTCAGAAAAATCATATGCGGTAATATTTAGAAACAGAAATAGTAAGAAAAATTGCTGTATAGTGGTTAAATTATGGATGGTTAAGGCAGAAAATATGTCTTCCTTGAATTCTAACCTTTTATCAACCACATAGAAAACAGATGTTAAGATTTGGAAAAAAAAAAAAACAGCTTGGACTGGAGAAGTGAATAATTCTGTTCAGAAACACTAAGTCAGGATGAAGGAAGATCTCTAGAATACAATTGGATGTCACCATTTGATTTAGGATTTCAAGAATGCCCTAGTGAAAAGAGATTGGAGCCCTCATACCACACTCATGCCTTTAGGTCGTTGGAATTTTACAAAATATATTTAATCTTCAGTTCACTTTTGATATTTATGGTTTCTTTCCTAGGTGGTCTTGACTCCCATGAACATTTAAGAAGCTTATAAAGTCCTAAGCAAAAGAACAATTCAGGCACTTTCATGGAAGTGTTCCTGGACAAAGAAGACTCAACTCATGGTCAGTTGGAGGCATGATAGTGTTCCTTAATGTGAAAGAACATAAAAGCAGCCTTGAAATGTGGTCACCAATATGGATGGATCTGGAGGCCATAATCCTAAGCAAACCAGCACAGGAACAGAACTAAATACCACATGTTATCACTTATAAGTGGGAGCTAAACAGAGACTACATATGGATGCAAAGTAGGGAACAAAGAGTTATCAGGGTTTATTTGAGGGTGGAAGCAGGGAGAAGGGAGAGGATTAAAAAACTACCTATCATGTACTATACTTATTACCTGAGTGATTAAATAATCTGTATACTAATCCCCTGTGACATGTAATTTACCTATGTAGAAAACCTGCACTTGTACCCCTGAACCTAACATAAACATTTAAAAAATGTGGTCACTAAAGACATATGTTTATTAACATTTTCTGAGATCATGTTCTAGAACAAGAGGCAAATACTAGTAGTATTTGCTTTCTCTGGATGTAAGTCAGGATACTCTTAAGAAATATATATCCCTAGCATACTAAGAAAAGTTGCAGAAGAAACTTTGACAGGAAACATATAAGACCAGCTCCAGTTGTCTATGGCCATTGTTAGATTTTAAAAATAGTGTTAGTTTTCCTTTCAGAGTGTACTGCCATGTAGGGATCGTGTTGTAGTTTTAGAAGCCATTGCTTCTTCCTAGATAAATGGCCTTGGGTATTTCACTTTCAGAAATCCTTATCTGAAAATGTGATGATGATGATGACACCTACATCTATCCAAACACACTTCACAGGAGTAGGAAGGAGCTGGTACTTGAGTATTAGCCAAGGAGCTTTGTTCTAATGTCTAGGTTCTGAGGTTGGTGGGGTCAGAATCAAAATGAGACATACTTGCGACATAGCAGGATAACATTTTGGTAGTCCTGAAGCAGGTGCCTCTTTGTTTTGTTTAAATATGTGTTCAACATTATCCACAGGATGTAGAAGACTAAGAGGGGAAAGAGCACCTGGGCTACAGGCCACCAAATTCTATTGTCCCTCTTTTTCTCAGCAAATTAGCTCTTGCCAGCTATTGCTACTCAATAATTTACCTTGGGTGTCTTGTCACTCTCCCCTCCAAAGCAGCTTATTTGTGCTTTTCTTACATGATACACAGTACTCTCCCTGACTGTAGTTATGGAAATAGCTTCTTTCTCCATGTTTTTATATTTCCAGGTATAGTTTAGACCACAAGTGTATTTTGATGCTTTGAATTATTGGCACTCCAGGACATGGTCCCACTGATCTCCCAATTTAAGCGGAGTCTGGGTAGGATTTCCTCTCTGACAACTTTCCAGCCGAACTGACCTTCCAATTTAGTTTTGTTCTGGGTAGGTTATCCTGCCAGATCAGCCAAATAACTGCAGCCAAATAAGAGCAGCCAAAGTCTTGGCATCGTGGGTCCAGCTGGGATGAACAATAGCAATTAACAAATTGAAAAGACAAAATAGAACTGAAAGTGAAACACAATATTCTTTGATATTGGGACTGGGGAACTATTATAAAGCAGAAGCAGGTCAGGAATGAAAGATGTGTGTTGTGGTACCTGGGTCTTGGGCAATTGCAACTGATGGTTCAGCAGTGTCCTGGGTCTGTCTGCACTTAGTAGTGACTCCAAGATGAATCATTGCATTAGCATGACTTAAAGGTTGAAAAAGACATGTTCCAGGGGTGTGGTGGGAACTAAGATAATATATACAAAGAAGGGCTCCTGTAATGCTTATGCCACTGAGCAAATACTAAGATTACTACCTCAACTGTCCTAATTACCAGTGTCTCTCCAATGCTATGAGTGTCTCTCAAATGCTCATGAATGGCATGAGCATTTGAGAGACACTGAATGTTCGGTGAATGGCATTTTTTATTGTTCTTATTTTTATTGAACTGTTTATTATTTATTGAACTGTTAGCTTGGGGCTCTTTGAAGAAGACTCCTTCCTAAGAATTACTTTTTCTTTAGCATAAAAGATAATTCTTCAGGGCCAGAGGAGGAAGTCCTCAATTTAAATTCATTGTTTGTAAAACAATGGATTTAAAACAATCTAAAATATAGGGTTTTTTTGTTTGTTTGTTTGTTTGTTTTGAGACAGAGTCTTTCTCTGTCACCAAGCACCAGGCTGGAGTGCAGTGGCACAATCTCGGCTCACTGCAACCTCTGCCTCCTGGGTTCAAGCAATTCTCCTGCCTCAGCCTCCCAAGTAGCTGGGACTACAGGCATGTGCCATCATGCCCAGCTTGTATTTTTAAAGTGTTTGGATGACAGCAAGAAAACTCTAGGGTCACCACCATAAAGTATTAGGTTGGTGCAAATTACTTTCAATGGCCAAAACCACAATTACTTTTGCACCAACCTGATAGCTTCAGCTTACCCTTGCTCTGTCCTTAGTGGGGAAAAGGAGTGAGAAAAAGGAAGGGGAAAGACTAAAATGTTCAGATAATTCAAGGAATTGTTTTTGGTTTTGTTTTTCTCAGTACAACAAAGACTTTTCTATTGACTTAAGATTTTGGATTTTAAAATTCTGAATTGCATATCAATGTCTTCAAAGATTAGGGAAGAATATTTGAACTTCCCAGATTGTGTGAAAAATTCTGAGACTATTTCGTATTCCTGTGCTATGAGGAGAAAAAAAAAGTCTCAGCAAAGATTCGTTCCTGAGAGACTGACTGAAACATGCTGAAAAGTCTGGTTGAAGTCAACAGACCCCATGCAGTCCAGATGCTTAGCAGGCTTCCCAGAGAACCCCAGGGGAGCAGCGTTTTGAGTCACTTTCCTCTTGGCGGTAACCAGGAGGCTAAAGTACATATAGCCAAAGTCTTATGAAATTTGCAAACAGGCCAGCAATTCAACAGGTCTTGGCCACACACAGGTCCAGCTTACACGAAGAGTTAAGCACCAAGGACTCACGGAGACCACAGCACAGATGCTTCAGGCTCGGTTTCCTATTGTGTCCACCCCAACTTTCTGCACCCTCTGCCCAGACCCAGAGCCCCTGCCTTTCTACCCTCTCACTATTCAGTTGTTCAAAGTGTCTCCATTAAGCGTTACTCTGAGCCCCACAGCTGCATCCCTACTCTCAAACTCCTCTCTCAGAAAGAACAAATATTTGGATAAATTATGTATAATTTCCCTGCCCCATGCAGCCCTATAGGCTTCATTTACAATAAGTTGAAAAATATGCTTCTCAGAGATTATACTTCTCTGGGAAATATAATCTCTGAGAAGCACATCGTGCTAAAGACGGTAACCGTGGTCTCCTAAGAACGCCTCATCATGTTCCACGGCACATGGGAAACCAAGGTTACTATCACATCCTCTGCTTGCAGCAGCGAAACAGATGCCTCCCCAGCCCCCAGTGCTAAAAACCTAGAGCACTGTATCCCAGGAACAGATTAAACTGGTAGCTGGAAGCATACCCAAGCCGAGGATTTACAGATGTTCAATAAAATCTGCAGACAGCCCACCAAAATCCCTGCACAGAGCTGCGAGGGCACACGTCCAGCTCAGCTGGAAATGGGTCCATAGTGAGGGAAAGAAACAAGAATCATAGCTGCTCCAGATGCATGTTAGTTACAAAGGATGCTGAGGAGCTCAAGCGCGTCTTTCAAGAATAGCAACTTTTCAATCCATCTCAGGCTTTTTTTGAACTTCAGAATTCTCACTTCACCATTAAAAATGTTCAGTTTAGTCAGAGCATATAACAGATATCTTGCTGCCAAGAAACGGTAAGATGCACAAGCTGAGACAAGTGTGGTGTGAGGCAGAGAAAACACAAATACCCTGAAAGCCACTGGGTGGCCAACTGAGTGAAGGACTCGGCTCCAAACAGGACTTCACGTCTTCTTAATATTATCCTTCTCTTGATTGCCCTATTTGGACACATTTGTAAGAGGCATTACTCATTCCACCCTTTATTCCCCAAATACAGCAGATGGTTTTAGCACAGTGTTTCAAATCAGATGTTAGGCAGAGAGACTGGAGCCCAGAGCATCTGGATTGTCAAGAAACAGCATGCAGATTGTGTGAGAAAGCTAGGAGGGAGCAGAGGGGAGAGATTGTTCAGGGTACTTACCAGGCCATTTTTAGCCAGAGGGAAAATCACCCCCCAAATTGTGTAATTATTCTTACTTTAACCTTAGCGAGAAGAAACGGTACAGGCCCATGGAGCAAAGTAAATCTATTAGCTTATTTCAGGAGCTAGACATTGTACATAAATTCTTTTCTTCAATACACAACGACACAGACAAAATGTTAACACAATTTTTCTCTCTAATTTTTTTTAAAATCAGGTGTTGGAAAGAGATTATAAATGAGGATGAAAATAGAGAAAAGAGTAATTCAGCTCAAAACAGTTTCCATGTTTCCAAAACCTAAGTGGGTTGCATTCACAAAACACAAAAGGACATGTTTCTAAAAATTAAACTTTGCCTTATTTAAAGATTGTCAGGTACAGAATTAGTTAAATTGTGAGCCAAAGACACAATTACTTGTTTGTGTCAATCACTGAAAAAGACTGAGGAGCCCAAGTGATTTCATAGTGTCCAGTTGCATATTTGTCAGCCTCACAGTGTTGCCAGCTTGTTAGTAACAATAAGTCAAGATGAGATCTTGGGCAAGCTATTTCATCTTTTCCATGGCTCCAGCTGGCTCATTTACAAAATGAGAAGGTTCGACCATATTAGCTCTGAGGCCCTTTCTTCCTCCAATACTCTACAGATCAATGGAATCCCACTTAATTAAGTAATTCACGTAAAATATATAATGCAATGTCTTACACACAAGTGGTGAATAAATGTTTATTAATAATAATATTAACTTCTGATATCTGGAACTATTGTTCTAGCAACCATTCTTTAACACTGACTGTTTTAACGTAGAGAGAAAGGCAACACTGAACAGCTCCGACCTAGAATCTGACGGAGGTTTGATCCACAGAGGAACAGAGAAAAGCACGTGCTCCCATCCATCCCATGCTGCTAGGAAGCAGACGATGTGCCGGATTACCAGCTCTTCTGGCAGCATTTTCTGATTTCACCAACGGTTTCTCCTAGGGATTGTGTGGAATAGGAACAGGGACCCATAAACTTTTCCTTTTCCCACTCCTGAAGTCTTTTGGTAATCTACCTAATTACCTGCTGTTCTTGGCCCTTAAAGTTATTTAAAAGTAATACACATTTGTGGATTTAACATTTTGAGAGATAATGGCTACTTGAAAAGTTCTAAAAAGAAACCAATAGAAATTATAATATAAAGCTTGAACATGTAAGTTCCTATTTGCTGCTTCTCTTACTGTATTTCCTTTAGTAAATGGCACATTTTTCATGGCGTGTCCAAGTTAGAAAAGTGAGTTATCCTAGACTTCCATTTTCTAATGTGTTCCTTCTCCTTCATTCTTCCTTCCCTCATACCTTACCCAGTCGCTGTGCAGTGCCTTGCCCAGTTATATGCATTGGATAAATATTTGTTGAATCAACACCAGGAATAGCCAAGAGTTATAAAGTACTATATGTATCAGGCACTCTTCTAAACATTTCATGTGTGTTCACTCATGAAATGAGTAATATTGACAACAACTTCATCATTCCCATTTAACAGATTAGGAAGCTGAGGAATAAGAGATTAAGTGATTTGCTCAGAGTCACATGGCTAGTAAAAATGCTTTTTAAAACCAGGTAGTTTGGTTTCAAAGTTCATGCACTGAATCACTATTCTTTACTGTCTTTATCTTGAGACATTTAAGTTTAATCTTACCATCAGAGTAAGGTATATTTATTCCAAGTTAAATAAAACAGTATATTGCTTGTGCTCAGCAATTATTTTCCTTCATTTGTCCTATAGACATTGTTTTTTTTTTTTTTAATTTGTCTCACCTTCCCAATTTAACAGTGTGTCTTGGAGCTCTACCGTGACCAGTGCAGTACTCCACAGCAGTATAAAGCAGCTCTCTCATTCCTCTCTAGTTGCCTAATGGCACCCCTGTTCTCTGCCTGCACATGAGTCAGCAGGATGGGGAGGAACGGGGAAGAAGAATTGAAGGGTAAATTGAGGCAACATAGAAAGGGAACAGAATAGAGTTGATTAACCACTGGGAAGATTCAGAAGTCTGTGAACAAGGTGTTACATGATCAATGCTGTGTTTCAGGAAGGGAAATTTGTCAACACTGCATGGGATAGACTGGCATGGGGACACACTGGGATATCACTTTGTCAACTCTGCCCCTAGAGCTGCCCAGACATCATGAGGGCCTCACGCTGAACAGTGGGGACAGGAATGTTGAAATGGAGTCTAGAGATATTTTGGAGGTAGAATTGGCCTCTGTGCCTGATTTGATGGAGAGGGTGAAAGAGAAAGGAGACAAAGGCATCCTCAAAGGATGTGGACAGAGAGACTGCGAGAATGGTAACATTTATAGCTATAAATGTGCACCGGTTATGGTGGTAAACAAGATAGAAATAGGCCTGTCTTCCTGAAGATTGTAGTCTGGTGGAGACACATAGTAAAAAAGCAAGCTAATAATATCTGTCAAGTTCTACAAAAGAAACCCAGACATAGTGTATGAGGTGGAGAGGAAGAAAGAATGTCTCCTTAGAGGTAGGAAAATAAACAGTAGAGTCCTGTGTTAGAAGTCAAGACAGCAGTGAATTTCAATGAAAATGGAATGTTCAAGATCAGACATTAGGAGGTCATGTGACTTAGCATTAGATGGCTACTAATGGCCCACAAGAGCAGTCTGTAGAGCAGTGGAGGTAGAAATTGTGGGCAGCTGGTTGAAAAGGAAGTGAGGCATGAGGAAGCTGTGAAAATCAACCCATACCAACTGTTTTGAAAGTCTGGAAGGTAATAAAGTTGTCAGATTCAAAATGGAGTCACTTGTGTCAAACCCTGGCAAAATGGAGCTGGGAAAGGCCTTGAAGAGAGGGCTCTCACACATAATTTGCCTGACAACAGGAACCATGACAAGAAACTTTTCCATACTGCAGCTTACTACATGAGTCACCCAAGGACAGCTAGCGGCACAAGGACAGCTAGTGGCTCATACAAGAACAATTGCCTGGCACACTGTCTCACAGGCCTAATCCAAAACTACAGGAGCCTAACCAGTACTCCAAGATTCCAAGTCCTATCTAGCAAACACGGACGCTCACGGATCAAAACTCACCAGCTCTTAGAAGGCACTGCCAGTGCCAACTGACTTTCCTTCAAATCAACTTGTTTAACCTCCTTGTTCCCCCCAAAAAACCCAAACCATTTTCCTTTGTTCTTTCAGACATATTAGAGGCCACCCTGTTCTGTGTGTACGTCCCAGATTACAATCCCACTTCTTGCATATTATTCTCAAATAAAACCTTTTCATTTGGGGATTTATCTCTATCTATTTTCTATGTTGGCAAAGAGAAGGAGAGAAATAGGAGGTTAGCTTGAAAGGGAAGCAGGTTTAAGAGGACTTTTCTAAAGATAAGGAAAAGTCTAACTTCTTTATGGACTAAGAGAGAGAAGTTCTTTTAGGCAGAAGCTGAAGATTCGGGAGAGAAAATACATAGCAGAAAGAGAAAGCACAAAAGAAAGAGAAGAGAGGATTAACAGCAGAGATGCATGAGTAAGCCATGGAAGAGAGAAATAAGAAAGCTACATCCAGAAGAGAGCACGTATCACTTGGAGCTAGAAAGGGAAAATAATGAGGTGCCCTTTTCTAAATATTGAATAAGGTCAGGAAGCTGATCGGGAAATATTTTCACCTCCAAGTGTGAGGCTGCGTCTGAGAGGCACCACCACTGTTTTACAAGGAGAGGCCTGTAGACTAGGAGAGGATCCAGAAATAGACTGTTATTACGAATTCAATACACAAATGGTATTTGCAAAGTTACACCAGCATTTATCTCAAGAAATCAATAAAAAGTATTAAGTGGCTCTGATTTTCCTTTTCCTATCAGAAACAGGAAAAATCTAGTAAGCTATTTTGATAGACATCACTTAAATCAATTACCTACAAATAATCGAATTTATTTTCAAGTACAACAAAATAAGAAAATCATTTTAATTGCTTCTTTTAAATGGATGTGTTTCTATAGTAAATAATGCATAAGGAGGAGGGAAAGAAAAGCAAAAAGCAATTACATTTATTGCACACATACTATGTTCCAAGTGTCTTGGACTAACTGTAAGATACCTTTTCTCACTTAATTCTAATGCCTGATAAGGTAGACATTATCACCTTTTTATAGAGGGAACTGAGGCTTAAACATGTTAAAGAGCTGCTCTTCCAAATGTTCTCGGTTTCATACAACTATGTTCATGTCTAGATGCTGGCTTGGCACCAAACTCTAGAGCCCTGGGTTTGGCACCCCTGCTACCATGGAAGCCCTGGGCACCAACATCCCTCAGATTTATTGTCAGAGGACCCTGGCATTTTATCATTCCACTCAAAGTCATTTGCAGCAGATAGGATCTCAGATAATTTCTTGCCTACCATCTTTCTAGCAGCTTCCCAATCCTTAGTCCCTGCTGAAGGGGCAGGTCCAAGTGGTTTGATGAGACCCCTCTGCCCTGTAGTCACATCTCAGTGGATGTCCCAAGGTGAAACACCTGACCCAAGGCCAAGTGCCAGCCGACCCTTCTCTAACAAGAAGCCAACTAAGACACATAGAATGCACCACTTTGCGATGGGCTCTAGAACTGAAACCCAGGCAGGTTTGGGGTTGGAGCTAGTACCAAACCAAAGCTATGAGTAAGCTCTCATGTGGGCCCTGAGAGCAGGAAGCAAGAACAGGGAAAAGAAGCTAATCTGCAAAGAGGAGCATGGAACAGAAACACAGAAAATCAGGGGTAAGGAACCACATGGGCCGGACGAAAGAGAGATCGTCTCCATTCCTGACTCCTGTCCCGTGGGGGCCCATCTGTACTTAATATTGGACCCTCTTTGCCCATGGTGTTGTCTAATATAGCCTTATAACAAACCATATTTTTGAGATGGTATCTACTACTTGCAATCAAAGTTGTTGACTAATCATTCATTGAATACAAATCACTGCATTAATAATATCATAACATTAACTAACATCGAGTGCCATACATTTTAACTGTTGTACACTCATTAATTCATTTGATCCAAACAACAGTGTTAATATCATTCTCTTTACAGGTAAGTAAATAGTGGTACAAAAAGTTAACATTTAAATGTCTTCTAAACGCCACTACAAATTTATTCCCTAGAATCCTACTTCCACCCCCAAATAAACTCTACTTTGCCTGTGTTGCAACTAACGTAAGCTCAGGTCTTAAATCCAAGAAGGTTTTCTAACCAGTTTAATGGATGGGATGAGAGTAATTCATCTCTTTTTCAACTGTAGAAATGAGTTAAAAATAGCTTCAGAAAATAAAATTTATTCCTGAACCAAAAATTAAAACTTAATAATGTGCAACCAAATTGCATTGAGCTTTTATCACATTTTGCCCTTGCTGAACATTTTTGGCTTCAGCAGCTGCTCCATGAAATGTAACTGTCACCACAGTGAATAAATAAGCAACTATTGCTGTGATACAGCTGCCCCTTATAACAGCATTAGGGAAAAGCCTTTAGTGGAACCACAGGCCGGAAGAGAGCTGCATTCTTGCTGAATACGGATGGGATTTCATGCAGTCTACAGAGATCCCCCTCAGACTATAGCACATGTAGAAGGGCAAATGTGCTTTATAGTGGACATCTGCTATTTAGCCTACCCAGAAGGCTTTCCTCCTTCTGGGAATTTTTCTAAACCTAACTCCACTCTGGCTACGTGATTACCGTGGGAGAACTGCCATTTTTCTATACAGCCCTGCCTCACTGACCACAGGAGATTGGTCCAAGCCAGGCCAACCGGAGTCTTTTCTCAAGGTGTTGCACACTGGAAGAAGGAAAGAGAATCCGTGACTAGAAACAAAATTTCAAATGTACAACTTGGGAGCTCTCAGTAGGCCACTTTCTCTGCTGCACAGAAGAAAGCGGACTTCAAAGAGAATGAAGCCAAGACAGAGAAATGCAAGCATTTGAATCCCTGATTGCAATAGTTCCTGGGCTCAGCTGTAACACTGTCTCTCCTGTATCTGATTGTTCAGTCCTTTCCTGGATTATCTAGGCCAGTAAAACCCTTTTGTCTAAATTGTTTAGATTTAGGTTTCTGTCATTTTCATCTGAAAGTCCTAATACAATCTTATCAGTTATTCTCAATTTTTTGGACGTTTGTAAGAGAGAACACTTGCAGTTTTGCACGGAAACTTGGGTAGTCGCAATATATTTATTTTCTTCCTATTGTCTTCCTTCTGACCAACATTTCCTTACTATCCAGATTAGCCTCCCAACTTTATTTTTGGAAGTACCTTGGAATCAGAGCCACTAAATGGCAGAACCTTAGGAATGCCATTTACATGTGTGAAGTCCCATCCCCTGGAGCTGCACAACACAGTCATATTCAGCAGCCCTGTTGATAATTATTTAGGATTGGTTTATGCTGGAGATAGCTGGACTGGCTTGTTTACTTAGCAATGTTAGCATATAGTTTATGGAGAGAAAAATGGTAGACATGGTCCCCAAATGAACCAGTGTGACATATAAGAAAGGAAAGTTATGTTCCATGACTCCCTGACTCTGTAGCAAGGGCCAGCCACCGCAAACATCGAGTATTAGCAGAAAAAAAAAAAAATGCTGGCAAGGACTGTGGGAGAATGAAGTGCACTGAAGCCTGGAAAAAGCCAAAGCAGAGAAAGTTTAATGGGTCATTCAGGTCCTCATCCCCTGGTCAATAGTACTAACAGGAAGGGAGTCTTTGTCTTTATTCTCTGATTCTGCTCATTAGCAGTAGCCTATACAACATTCTAGACTTATCCCAGTTCGAGGGCCCTCCACCCACACTGCATGTACTGCAGTCTGTCCAAGTGGAAGGGCAATGGGCACAGAGCTCCCACTACCAAGTCTTGAATCCCACCTCAATAAAATGTCATTGTTGAAGTCTATTATGCCAGGACTCATGCCGGGACTCTCCCAGGAAGGGCTTGGAATAGGCTGTTGCTATAGCCCTTGCCTCTAAACAGAGCTTGCTCAGGAATTAGGGTAAACTGAACCATCATGTGGAAGTGACAGAAAGAGGAGTAGGGAATCAGGGTTCTATACAGGGATACCCCACACAGGGAAGTGCACATTCTCTTTCTACAAGACTCCTCTTAAGCAAAGTCGTCTTCCTATCCTTAATGCCCCATTTTAGTTCAATTCAGTGGTTCTCACATTCAGGGAGCCAAAAAATAAAAATAAAAAAATCTCTAAAGGCTTGTATTCAAAGTGTGGCCACCGACCAGTTGCAACATCTCACCCGAGAACCAGTTAGAAATATGGAATCTTGCCTCACCCAAACCTACTGAATCAGCACCTGCATTGTTACAAGATGCCCACGTGATGCACATGCAGATTACAGTTGAAGAAGCACTGACTTGGCATATTTATTGAAAATATAAAATCCCAGGCATTGCCTCTAAAGATTCTGATTTTTCACATCTAAGGATAGGCTCAGGAATCTACGCTTTCACCAAGCACATTTGGCAATTTTTAACCAGAAGTTTCCAGGACCACACTTTACAAACTAGTGGTTTATTTCAAAACCAAAATTCCCCTCAATACTTGTCAAAACAATTTCTTTTTTAAATTATAGATTCAGGGGGCACGTGTGCAGGATTGTTACATGGGTATGTAATATAATTCTGGGGTTTGGGCTTCTAGTGAACCCCTCACCAAAATAGTGAACCCAGGTAGTTTTCAACCCTTGCTCCCCTCCCTCCCTTAATTAAAGCAATTTCTTATTTTTCTAGAGTCTTTGAGGGAGAAGGGAAAGAAACACAGAAACGCACAGTTTCATCATTTCATAGGAAGCTGATGGTCAACGCAAAACAATAATCAACTTCTAATTCTGTATTTCCGCCGTTTGATATGTTCTTCTTCTGTGCTAGAGCCAATCGTCTAAAGGAGCAGGTGGAATGAACAAGAAACAGGCAGCCAGAAGTGGAGGAAAACGATACAGAAGAGGGGCAAACACATGGAGCAAACATGGGAGGCAGAAGTGAAACAAAGCAGAACATTGCCAGAGTGTCTCTTCATGACTGCTGCTGAGAATTCTAATTCTGGTAATACGAAAGACCTATTCAAAAGAATTTTAAAACTCTCCTGAAAGACTTAGAAGAAGATTTGAATAAGCAAAAAGCACATATTACTCTTGGATAGGAAGGCAGTGTTATAAAGATATCAGTTTCTCCTAAGGTATCCTAGAAATAAACATATTGCTTCAAGTTGGCAAAATGGTACTTAGTTCATCCAGAAAAAGCAAATATGTGAGAACAGTCAGAGGAGAACTAAGGGATTATAACTGTACTAGATATGAAAACATAGTATAAAGCTATGGTAATTAAAAAGTTTGCTATGATGCAAGTATAATCAGACCCTAATAAATATAGATATCTGGTATATTATAAGGAAAATCACAAATAATGTATTAAACAAGTATTTTTTAATAAATAAATATTGAGGAAGTATTTAATCGTGTTGAAACAGTTGAATTATCATTAGCAAAAATAAGTCGGCCAGGCACAGTGGCTCACATCTGTAATCCCAGCACTTTGGGAGGCCGAGGTGGGTGGATCATGAGGTCCAGAGTTCAAGACTAGCCTGACCAACATGGTGAAACCCTGTCTCTACTAAAAATATAAAAATTAGCCAGGCATGGTGGCAGGCACCTGTAGTCCCAGCTACTTGGAAGACTGAGGCAGGAGAATCACTTCAACTCAGGCAGCAGAGGTTGCAGTGAACCGAGACTGCACCACTGTACTCCAGCCTGGGTGACAAAGTGAGACTCCATCTCAAAAGAAAAAAAAAAAAAAGGGAGAGAGACAGAGAGGAAATCCAAGATAGCCGAACAGTAACAGCTCTGGAGGGCCGTTCCCAGTGAGAAGAACACATAGGGTGAATGATCACCACATTTCCACACGAGTTTTTACTGTCCACAGACCAGGAGATTCCTAAGCTGAGAAGTGCCACAAGTTTCTAGCACAGCTGTTTCAGCCAGCACTGTGGGTCTCCACACAAAAACTCGCACAAATCTGGGCAGCCATTTCAACAGGTGCCTGGAACACCTGGAATACAGAGTTACCCATTCAAAAAAAAAAAAAAAAAAAGGGAGCTGAAACAGGGAGCCACGTGATCTGGCTCAGTGGGTCCCACCCCCCACAAAGACCAGCAATCTGAAATGCTCTGGATTGGGAGTTTCACAGCAAGTGCAGCTGGACCCAGGACAGTCCAGATGGGTGGGGGGAAAGACGTCCACCATTACCAAGGCAGTCCACCACTACTGAGGCAGTCTGCCATTACTGAGGCAGTCTGCCATTACTGAGGCAGTCCACCATTACCAAGGCAGTCCACCATTACCAAGGCAATTCTAACAGGAAGTTCACACAGAAGCTGGGCAGAGCCCACAGCAGCTCAGTAATGCCTTTGCTGGCAGACTGTGTCTAGACTACCACCTTGCAGCATATCAGGAACTTATAAATAAAGCCCCACCTTCCCAGGACAGAGCAGCTGGGGAAAAAGGTGTTTATGAGTTCTACGGCACCAGATGTAAAGGTACTTGCCCAGAAGCTCTGAACAGAACAGAGCTCCCAGCTTAGCACTTGAGCTCCTATAAGGGCAGACTGTCTCCTCAAGCAGCTTCCTGACCCCTGTATATCCAAAGAGACACCTCTTAAAAGAGAGCTCAGGCTAACATCTGGCAAGTACCCTTCTGGGACGAAGATAACAGAAGAAGAAACCGGCAGCAACCTTTACTGTTCTTCAGCACCCATGGGTGATCCCAAAGCAAGCAGGGTCTGGACTGGACCTCCAGCAGGCCTACAGCAGAAGGGCCTGATGGTTAGAAGGAGAACTAAAAAACAGGAAGAAATAACTTCAACATCAACAAAAAGGATGTCCACTCAGAGACCCCATGCAAAAGTCACCAACTACAAAGACCACAGGTAGATAAATCCACAAAGATGGGAAGAAACCAGTGCAAAAAGGATGATAACACCAAAAAACAGAATGCTCTCCTCCTCCAAGGGATCACAACTCCAAACCAGGAAGGTGACAAAGCTGGATGGAGAATGAGCCTGATGAATTGACAGAAACAGGCTTCAGAAGGTGGGTAATAACAAACTTCTCTGAGCTAAAAGAACATGTTCTAACCCAATGCAAAGACACCAAGAACCTTGAAAAAAGGTTAGACAAAATGCTAACAAGAATAAACAGCATAGAGAAGAATATATATGGCCTGATGGAGCTGAAAAACACAACAAGAGAACTTCCCAAAGCATACACAAGTTTCAATAGCCGAATCGACCAAGCAGAAGAAAGGATGTCAGAGATTGAAGATCAACGCGTTGAAATAAAACAAAAAGGAAAGATTAGAAAAAAAAAGAGTGAAAAGAAATGAACAAAGCCTCCAAGAAATATGGAATTATGTGAAAGGACCCAATCTATCTTTGATAGGTGTACCTGAATGTGACGGAGAGAATGAATCCAAGCTGGAAAACGCTCTTCAGGATATTATCCAGGAAAACTTCCCCAACCTAGCAAGGCAGGCCAACATTCATATCCAGGAAATACAAAGAACACCACAGAGATTTTCCTCAAGAAGAGCAACCCCAAGGCATATAATCGTCAGATTCACCAGGGTTAAAATGAAGGAGAAAATACTAAGGGCAGCCAGAAAGAAAGGTAGGTTACCCACAAAGGGAAGCCCATCAGACTCACAGAGGATCTCTCGGCAGAAACCCTACAAGCCAGAAGAGAGTGGGGGCCAATATTCAACATCCTTAAAGAAAAGAACTTTCAACCTAGAATTCCATATCCAGCCAAACTAAGCCTCATAAGTGAAGGAGAAATAAAATCCTTTATAAAGAAACAACTGCTGAGAGATTTCATCATGAACAGGCCTGCCTTACAAGAGCTCTGGAAAGAAGCATTAAACATAGAAGGGAATAATGAGTAACAGCCACTCCAAAAATGTACCAAATAGTAAAGAGCATCGACACAATGAAGAAACTGTGTCAACTAACTGTCAAAACAGCCAGCTAACATCAAAATGGCAGGATCAAATTCACACATAACAATATTAAACTTAAATGTAAATGGGCTAATTGCTCCAATCAAAAGACACAGACTGGCAAATTGGATAAAAAGCCAAAACCCATCGGTGTGCTGTATCCAGGAAACCCATCTCACATGCAAGGACACATACAGGCTCAAAATAAAGGGATGGAGGAAGATTACCAAGCAAATGGAGAGCAAAAAAAGGCAGGAGTTGCAATTCTAGTCTCTGACAAAATAGACTTTAAAAGAATGAAGATCAAAAGAGACAAAGAAGGGCATTACATCATGATAAAAGGATCAATATAACAAGAAGAGCTAATGATCCTAAGTATATATGCACCCAATACAGAAGCATCCAAATACATAAAGCAAATTCTTAATGACTTACAAAGAGACTTAGACTCCCACATAATAATAGTGTGAGACTTTAACACTCCACTGTCAATATTAGACAGATCAACGAGACAGAAAATTAACAAGGATATCCAGGACTTGAACTCAGATCTGGACCAAGCAAACCTAACAGACATCTACAGAACTTTCCATCCCAAATCCACAGGATATATATTCTTCTCAGAACCACATCACACCTACTCTAAAATTGACCACATAATTGGAAATAAATCACTCCTTAGCAAATGCAAAGAACAGAAATCATAACAAACAGTCTCTCTGACCACAGTGCAATCAAAGCAGAACTCAGGATTAAGAAACTAACTCAGAACAGCACAACTTCATGGAAACTGAACAACTGGCTCCTGAATGATGACTGATAAACAATGAAATAAAGGCAGATATAAAGATGTTCTTTGAAACCAACAAGAATAAAGATACAACATACCAGAATATCTGGGACACATTTAAAGCAGTGTCTACAGGAAAATTTATAGCAATAAATGCCCATATGAGAAGCAAGATCTAAAATTGACACCCGATCATCAAAATTGAAAGAGCTAGAGAAGCAAGATCAAAAAAACTCAAAAGCTAGCAGAAGACAAGAAATAACTAAGATCAGAGCAGAACTGAAGGAGATAGAGACACAAAAACCCTTCAAAAAATCAATAAATCCAGGAGCTGGTTTTTTGGGAAAAATCAACAAAATAGGCAGACCGCTAGCCAGATTAATGAAAAAGAAGAGAGAGAAGAATCAAATAGATGCAATAAAAAATGATACAGGGATATCACTACAGATTCCACAGAAATACAAACTACCATCAGAGATTACTACAAACAACTCTACGCACATAAACCAGTAAATCTGGAAGAAAAAGATACATTCCTGGACACTTGCACCCTCCCAAGCCTAAACCAGGAAGAAGCTGAAATCCTGAATAGACCAATAACAAGGGCTGAAGTTGAGGCAGCAATTAATAGCCTACCAACCAAAAAAAAGTCCATGTCTGAAAGGGGTTCACAGCCGAATTCTACCAGACATACAAAGAGAAGCTGCTACCACTCCTTCTGAAACTATTCCAAACAATCCAAAAAGAGGGAATACTTCCCAAATCATTTTATGAGATCAACATCATCCTTAAGTCAAAACCTGGCAGAGACTCAACAAAGAAAGGAAACTTCAGGCCAATATCCATGATGAACATAGATGTGAAAATCTTCAATAAAATACTGGCAAACCGACTGCAACAGCATATCAAAAAGCCTATCCATCACGATCAAGTAGGCTTCATCCCAGGGGTGCAAGGCTAGTTCAACATACACAAGTCTGTAAACGTAATTCACCACATAAACAGAACCAAAGACAAAAACCACATGATTATCTCAATAGATACAGAGAAGGCCTTCAACAAAATTCAACAGCCCTTTATGCTAAAAACTCTCACTAAACTAGGTATCGATAGATCGTATCTCAAAATAATAAAAGCTATTTAACCACAAACCCACAGCCAATATCATACTGAATAGGCAAAAACTGGAAGCATTCCCTTTGAAATCTGGCACTAGACAAAGATGCCCTCTCTCACCACTCCTATTCAATATAGTATTGGAATGTCTATCCAGAGCAATCAGGCAAGAAAAAGAAATAAAGGGTATTCAATTAGGAAAAGAGGAAGTCAAATTGTCTCTATTTGCAGATGACATGATTGTATATTTAGAAGACCCTATCATCTCAGCCCCAAATCTCCTGAAACTGATAAGCAACTTCAGCAAAGTCTCAGGATACAAAATCAATGTGCAGAAATCATAAGCATTCCTATACACCACTAACAGACTAAAAGAGAGCCAAATCAAGAGGGAACTGCCATTTGTGATTGCTACAAAGAGAATAAAATACCTAGGAATACAACTAGCAAAGGATGTAAAGGACCTCTTGAAGGAGAACTACAAACCACTGCTCAAAGTAATAAGAGAGGACACAAACAGATGGAAAACATTCCATCCTCATGGTTAGGAATAATCAGTATCATGAAAATGGCCATACTGCCCAAAGTAATTTATAGATTCAACACTATCCCCATCAAGCTACCTGTGACCCTCTTCACAGAACTGGAAAAAAACACCTTAAATTTCATTTGGAACCAAAAGAGAGCTTGCACAGCCAAGACAATCCTAAGCAAAAAGAACAAAGCTGGAGACATCAGGCTACCTGACTTCAAACTATACTACAAGGCCACAGTAATCAGAACAGCTTTGTACTTGTACCAAAACAGAAGTACAGACCAATGGAACAGAACAGAGGCCTCGAAGGCAACGCCACACACCTATAACCATCTGATCTTTGACAAATCGGACAAAAAAAAGCAATGGGGAAAGGATTCCCTGTTTAATAAATGGTGTTGGGATAACTGGCTAGCCATATGCAGAAAGCAGAAACTGGACCCCTTCTTGACCCCTTACACTAAAATTAACTTCAGATGGATTAAAGACTTAAACATAAGACCTAACACCATAAAAACCCTAGAAGAAAATCTAGGCAAAACCATCAGGACATTGGCATAGGCAAGGACCTCGTGACTGAAACACCAAAAGCATTGGCAGCAAAAGCCAAAATAGACAAATGGGGTCTAATTAAACTCCAGAGCTTCTGTAGAGCAAAAGAAACAATCATTAGAGTAAGCCAGCAACGAACAGAATGGGAAATTTTTTTTGTCATCTACCCATCTGACAAAGGGCTAATATCCAGAATCTACAAAGAACTAAAACAGATTTACAAGAAAAAGCAAATCGAAAGTGGGCAAAGGATATGAACAGAGACTTTTCAAAAGAAGACACATATGAGGCCAACAAACATATGAAAAAATACCCATCATCACTGGTCATTAGAGAAATGCAGATCAAAACCACATTAAGATGCCATCTGATGCGAGTTAGAATGGCGATCATTAAAAAATCTGGAGACAACAGATGCTGGAGAGGATGTGGAGAAATGGGAACCCTTTTACACTGTTGGTAGGAGTGTAAATTAATTCAATCATTGTGGAAGACAGTGTGGCAATTCCGCAAGGACCTAGAAATAGAAATTCCATTTGACCTAGCAATCCCATTACCGAGAATATATCCAAAGGATTGTAAATTGTTCTATTATAAAGACACACGCACACATATGTTCATTGAGGCACTGTTTATAATAGCAAAGACCTGTAACCAACCCAAATGCCTATCGATGATAGACTGGACAAGGAAAATGTGGCACATGTACACCATAAGAAATGATGCAGCCATAAGAAACGATGAGTTTGTGTCTTTTGTAGGGACGTGGATGAACCTGGAAACCATCATTCTCGGCAAACTGGCACAAGAACAGAAAATAAGACACCACATGTTCTCAATCATAGGTGGGTGTTGAACAATGAGAACACAAGGACACAGGGAGGGGAGCATCACAAACTGTGGTCTGTTGTGGGGGACTAGGGGAGGGACAGTGAGGGATAGGGAGGTTGGGGAGGGATAACATAGGGAGAAATGCCACATATAGTTGACAGGGGGATGGAGGCAGCAAACCACATTGCCATATATGTACCTATGCAGCAATTCTGCATGATCTGCACGTGTACCCCAGAATCTAAAGTACAATAATAAATATATATATATAATAAAACATTTTTTAAAAGTCGCTGCTAATACAGCAATTCATTGCAGATGGAACAAAAATTCAAAGAAAACACCAAAATACTAAAATAATAGATAGGTGAATAGGTTTTCATTATTAGTCAAGAATGGGAAAAGCCTTTCTATACTTGAAAAAAAAATAGTAGCCATAAAGAAAGAGGTTGCTAAATGTGAATACATAAAATCTAAGTCAAAAGTCAAAGTAGAAATTTTTAAATTGGAAAAAAAAATTGCAACACATGAAACAGAGGAATATCAATATGAAAAAGAGAATAACCCATCAGAAAAATGTGGAAAGAGTATAAGCCAGCAATTTATATTAAAAGAAATATAAATGGCCTGTAAATATATGAAAAGATAGTCAATATTACTCATAATAAATACAAATTAAAACAAAAAAGTTGATCATTATTTACAGATTAGCAATGATTTGAATAATTTCATAACACAGTACCTAATCTTAAATCTCATGTATTGTCAACAACACTACAACTTTTTTAAGCTCTGGGACAAATCTGACAATATTAACCCAAGTGAGAAATGCTATACACTTTGATTAACAGAGTCAATGTATATGGATTTATCCAACTAAAATATTTGATTATGAGTGAGAAGGTATCTGTAGAAGGATATTTTGTAAGGGTAAAAATCTGAAGACGATCTTCAGTAGGGAGTTAGGTAAGTGCTTTATGGCACATCCATACCATAAACTATTATGCCAGCCATAAGGAAGAACAAGGTGGATCTACATGTACTTGTATGGAAAAATGACTAAGAAACATAAATGGGCAGTGATTATAAGCATGACATCTGAAAATGGATTTCTCCAGTTTACAACTAGCTCCTCAACTAATAAACTACATGAACTTAGAACCTTACCTTCTCTGTGCCTCAGTTTTAGTTTCCCCATATTTAACATGGGAATAGTAACAGTATGTACTTCATAGGGTTGTTGTGAGGACTAAATAAAGCAGTCTTATAAAGCATTTAGCACAGTGCCTGACTCACAATAGGCATTATACACAGAGACTATTCAAAGTGCTTCCCTCTGGGAAGTGGAGCTGAGTTTGGAGCTAGCACAGGACTTTTATTTTATATATTTCTACACTGTTTTATTTTCAACTTAAATATATTATTAATTTTATAATAAAAAATTCTCACTTTAAACTTAAAGAATCATACCAGAAATTTATTTTGAAAGACTATTCCATGAGCATTTCAATATTCGACATATTGTTAAAGTTAAATTCCCTTCAGAATAAATGTGTATAGTCTTTCCTCAAATAATAAAACTAAATGGCAGCTCTCCAGCATCTGTAAATCTTACACTACTCATCCAGACAGGAGGGCTGAATTTGTCTGGTGAAGGATAACAGCATTGAGTCGTGAGGCTTTTGTTGACATATTTGTTGTTATAATAAAACATTATTCATTCATTCTCCAAAGTATATAAGACAGACTGACCTTGGCAGCATTTTTTAGGAGTGAGAAGACTATAAGCCAAATATCTAATCATCAGAATCAAAATCTGATGTCTGGATCATCAGAAAAATCAGCCTCCTCTGCTGCCAAATGATCCTCCTGCTGACCACATTTTCAGTCAATCAGAATATAATCCTATCATGGGCAGTGAGCAAGTGTGAGGATTGCATTTTGTTTCATAGCTGGTCTAAACATGATTACTGCTTTCATCACACAGCCATATCATCAAGTCAATAAGGATTTTCTATACTGACTTTTCATGTTGTACAGACTGTATAGAGGAACTTGAATAATTCCAATTTGCTGCACAAAACCCAGCTCAGCAGAGAATAGATTGGTACCTGTTCACCTTGACTTGTTCAGGATAAGCCCATGATACTACTCCCTAGCTCATGAGTACATTTCTTTTATTCCAAATATATATTTTATTTTAAAAATAAACTCATCAACTCTAATTCTACTTTTAAAAATAAACTTTTAAGACGCATCTATTATTCAAGCCATGGATGCTATGAAAATCACCTTAGCCCACTTCATTCTTCGCACATCTCTACATTCCTTTAAAGCATACAAGTCTCCGTTTTGAATCCAGAGTCATTAGGCACAGTAACTACTGGCCCACCAGGGTCATAGAGGCAGCAAGCAGCACATCCAACTACTAAAATATTCTTCCAAACTCATACTTTAGCCTAGTCCCAGCAAGACACGAACCTTCACTTTCTGCCCAAAGCTTTATGGCCCTAGGTTTGGCTATGAAGAGATACTCCAACACTGCAGGAAAATATTTCCTTGAAAAGTCTTATAGTTTGTTATGGAAGGTAGAAAAGGTCTTAAATACATCCAGAACAACAACAAGAAGTATGTGTCATAGCTATCTTTGCAAAACTAGGTAACCATTATACAAAGAAAAAATGTCTGGAAAAGAAAAGAAAAATAAGTGGACCAGGTGCCATCTCAGGATCTTTCCTCCTAACACCAATTTTTCCCTTGCTCTAAGAAATAAATAAATGTCACCAGGAAGCATGAATATCCTCCATAATGAACAACAAAAACAACAATCTCCTCTTGATTCTGTTTCTGTCCAGCTATTGCTCTCATTTCACAGCAAAACATCTAGAAACCTGTCAGTTGTCACCATATCCATTTCCTCACTTCCCAGTCTCTCTTCCTCTTAGCTTAATCAGACTTCTGTTCTTACCACTGCACAGTGACTGCTCTTTTCAAGGTCACCAGTAAACTCCATGTTGCCAAACATAGTGATCATGTTTCTGAACTCATTTAACTCAACTTCTCAACCACCCCCTCACTAAAATAAGCTCTTCTTTTGTCATTTATCACACTACATGATATGATTTGGCTCTGTGTCCCCACCCAAATCTCATCTCAAATTGTAATCTCCACGTGTCCAAAAAGGAACCTGGTAAGAAGTGATTAGATCATGGGGCAGGTTCCCCCATGCTGTTCTCATGATGGTGAGTGAGTTCTCATGAGATCTAATGGTTTCATAAGGGGCTCTTCCCCTTTCACTCTTGCTCTCTCCTGCTGCCATGTAAGATGTGCCTGCTTCCTCTTCCGCCATGATTGTAAGTTGCCTGAGGCCTCCCTAGCCATTCAGAATTGTGAGTCAGTTAAACCTATTTTCTTTCAAAGTTACCCATTCTCAGGCAGTTCTTTATAGTAGTTTGAGAACAGACTAATAAACCACAATATCCTGTTTTTTCTACTAACCACAGGTGTCTTCTTTTTGGTCTCTTTTGCTAGCTCATCATTCTCAGCTTACCCTCCAAATCCTGGCATGTCCCACACTAAATCTAAGGACTCCTTTCTATCTTTCCTCACTCCCTTGGGATCTCATTCAGTTCCATGGCTTCAAATGCCATCTATATACTGATGACTTTCAAGGGAGACCTCCAGTACAAATCTCACCCTTAAACTCTAGTTGGCTATCCAACTGCCTGGTTGGTATTTCTACATGAAGCTCCAATCAAAATCTCAAATATAACGTGCCTAAGCAGAGTGCTTAATTTTCTGCCCCCTATTCTGCTCCTCTTCCAGTCATCCCCATTTCAGCAGTGGCATTACTGAGTACCAAGTTTCTAAACTAAAACCTAAAAGTCATTCTTCACCTCTTTCTCTGATAAGCCCCTATAACATATTATGAGGTCCATCAACTCTAACTCCAGAGAATGTCTCAAATCTATTTATCTCTGTCACCACTCTCACCACTTGAGCTCATGACACTTTCATCGATCACTTGACCTTATGTAATAGCCTCCTAATTGCTCTCTTTGGCTGCCAATGAAATCTTTTAAAATATTAATCAGATCATGTCACTCTCCTATTTAAAACTTCTCAGTGGTTCCCCATTCCTCCTTCTGCTGCCTTCAAAATCCTGTATAATTTGACCCCTGACATGTATGAGTTCATTTCTCTGACTTATTATAACCCAGGCACACTAGCTTTCTTTCTGCTTTTGGAACACAGAGATTTGTCTCATTTCAAATGTTTGCACTAACGGTGTATTCTACCCGAAAGGTTCTACTTCTGAGTCTTTCCATGGCTGATTTCTTCTGATCACTATGGGTCACAGGTTAAATGTAATCACCTCAGAGTAACTCCTCTGAACTCCTACCTAAAATAGCCCACTAATCCCACCTCCTGTATAACTCTCTATAACAACCACTTACTTTCATTCCCTCATAATATTTATAACCATCTGAAATTAGTATTTTTATGTGTATCTCTATTTTCTGCTCCCTCTTCTTCTTTTAGAATATACAGTATACTCCATGAGAACAAGGACCATGGCTATATTGGATCCCTACCAACAAAAACAGGGTCTGAAACATAGTAAAAACCCTATAAAAATTTGTGGAAAGAACTAATAAGTGAATGAATGACACAAATAATTTGAGTGTGAGTTTTGCATCCATTCATTTAATCATTTCGAACATTTATCAGGTGCTTTGTTGTGATATTCAATTTGGAAGGGAAAATAGGTAAGTATGCCCCTGTCCTTGAGAATGGGCATCCCCAAAACAAAATTTACCAAGAACTACCAAAAAGAAGCCAAAAGAAGTAGGCCAACTAAAATCAAAATGTATAGATCTTTGTATTTGTAGCATCAAATAATTATTAAATACCTGTGGGCATGTAGAGACCTGGAGGTAGGCAGACTTCAAAGAACGATGAGGAGGAAAGTCAGACTGGAATAATCAAGAGGTAAATATTATAGAAAACAAAATCATTGTAGTGATGAAGAAACCCATTTGTTTAGAAACAGAAGAGAAGGAATAAGAAAGACAAAGAAGTAATAGAATCAAGAGAGATTTCTTTGAGCATAGTAAGGGCATACGCTGGGTTTGTGTGAAAGAAGAAGAGGAAAGACAAGATGGAGAGAGGCAGGGAGAAAGAAAAGAATTAAAAATAGAAAGATGTACAAGAGAAGGAGAGATGATAAGAGTAGCATGGAGAAGACGAAAGAGAAAATAAAATGAAGAAATGGGAGTTAATAATCAGAGAGAGAGTACTAGGGCAACCGTAAAGGCTGACTGGAGGAAGACAGAAATTAGGCCCATGAGTTGGAAGCTCCACTGGACCTGGACTTCCTAAAGCACAGAATATAGCTTACTTTGTGTGTCCAGTGTCATACTAGAAATTACTTTGTATTCCTTGTGTAATAGATTGTTAAATTTGAAGTTTTCATTTTGTTTTGTTTTTTACTTTTAGTTGCAGGATACAAGTGCAGAACGTGTATGTTTGTTACCTAGGTATATGTGTGCCGTAGTGGTTGCTGCACCTATCTACCCATCATCTAGGTTTTAATCCATGCATGCATTAGGTACTTGTCCTAATGCTCTCCCTTCCTTCACCCCCTACCCCCAGACTGGCCCCAGTATGTGTTGTTTCTATCACTGTGTCCGTGTGTTTTCATTGTTCAATGCCCACTTATGAGTGAGAACATGCAGTTTGGTTTTCTGTTCCTGTGTTAGCTTGCTAAGGATGATGGCTTTCAGCTTCATCTACATCCCTGCAAAGGACATAATCTCATTCCTTTTTATGGCTGCATAGTATCCCAAGGTGTATATGTACCATATTTTCTTTAACCAGTCTATCACTGATGGGCATTTGGGTTGGTTCAATGTCTTTACTATTGTAAATATTGCTGCAGTAAACGTATGTGTGCATGTGTCTTTATAGTAGAATGATTTGTATTCCTTTGGGTATATGCCCAGTAATGGGATTGCTAGGTCAAATGGTGTTTCTGGTTCTAGATTCTTGAGGAATCACCACACTGTCTTCTATAATGGCCGAACTAATTTACATTCCCACCAACAATGTAAAAGCATTCCTATTTCTCCAAATCCTTGACACCATCTATTGTTTCCTGCTTTTTAATAATTGCCATTCTAACTGACATAAGATGGTATCTCATTGTGGTTTTGATTTGCATTTCTCTAATGATCAGTGGTGTTGAGCTTTTTCCATGTTTGTTGGCTGCATAAATATCTTCTTTTGAGAAGTGTCTGTTCGTATCCTTTGCCCACTTTTTGATCGGGTTTTTTTCTTATAAATTTGTTTAAGTTCCTTGTAGAATCTTGATATTAGACCTTTGTCAGATGGGTAAATTGCAAACATTTTATCTCATTCTGTAGGTTGCCTGTTAATTCTGATAATAGTTTCTTTTGCTGTGCAGAAACTCCTTAGTTTAATTAAACCCCATTTATCAATTTTGGCTTTTGTTGCAGTTGTTGTTGGCATTTTCATCATGAAGTCTTTGCCCATGCCTATGTTCTGAATGGCATTGCCTAGGTTTTCTTCTAGAGTTTTTATGGTTGGGGGTTGTATATTTAAGTCTTTAATTGATGTTGAGTTAATTTTTGCATAAGGTGCAAGGAAGGCATCCAGTTTCAGTTTTCTGCATTTGGCTAGCCGGTTTTCCCAGCACAATTTATTAAATAGGAAATCGTTTCCCCTTTGCTTGTTTTTGTCCAATTTGTCAAAGATCAGATGATTGTAGATGTGTAGTGTTATTTCTGAGGTCCCTGTTCTGTCTCATTGGTCTATTTGTCTGTTTTAGTACCAGTACCATGCTTTTGTGGTTATTGTAGCCTTGTAATATAGTTTGAAGTTAGGTAGCATGGTACCTCCAGGTTTATTCTTTTTGCTTAGAATTGTCTTGGCTATATAGGCTCTTTTTTGGTTCTGTATGAAATTTAAAGTAGCTTTTTCTAATTCTGTGAAGAATGTCAATGGTAGTTTGATGGGAATAGCATTAAATCTATAAATTACTTTGGGCAGTATGGCCATTTTCATGATATTGATTCTTCCTACCCATGAGCATGGAATATTTTATCCTCTGTCTGTGTCCTCTCTGATTTTCTTGAGCAGTGGTCTGTAATTCTTGAAAAGGTTCTTCACATCATTGTTAGCAGTATTCCTTGGTATTGTATTCTCTTTGTAGCAATTGTGAAGGGAGTTCACTCATGATTTGGCTCTCTGCTTATCTATTGTTGGTGTATAAGGATGCTTGCGATTTTTGCATATTGATTGTGTATCCTTGGACTTTGCTAAAGTTGCTTATCAGCTTGAGGAGTTTTTGGGCTGAGATGATAGGGTTTTCTAAATATACAGTCATGTAATCTGCAAACAGAGACAATTTGACTTCCTCTTTTCCCATTTGCATACCCTTTATTTCTTTCTCTTGCCTGATTGCCCTGGCCAGAACTTTCAATACTATGTTGAATAGGGGTAGAAAGAGAGAGCATCCCTGTCTTGTGCCAGTTGTCAAAGGGGAATGCCCATTCAATATGATATTGACTGTGGGATTGTCATAAACAGCTCCTATTATTTTGAGATATGTTCCATCAATACCTAGTTTATCGAGAGCTTTTAACATGAAGGGATGTTGAATTTTATCAAAGGCCTTTTCTGCATCTACTGAGATGATCATATGATTTTTGTCATTGTCTGATTATGTGATGGATTACCTTTTATTGATTTGCATATGTTGAACCAGGTTTGCACCCCAGGGATGAAGCAGACTTGAATGTGGTGGATAAGCTTTTTGATGTGCTGCCAGATTTGGTTTGCTAGAATTTTATTGAGGATTTTTGCATCAATGTTTCTCAGGGATATTAGCCTGAAATTTTCTTTTTTGGTTGTGTGTCTGCCAGGTTTATCAGTATGATGCTGGCTTCATGAAATGAGTTAGGGAGGAGTCCCTCATATTCATTTTTTGTAATCATTTCAGAAGGAATGGTACCAGTATCCCTAGTAGAATTCAGCTGTGAATCTATCTGGTCCTGGGCTCTTTCTTGACTGGTAGGCTATTAATTACTTCCTCAATTTCAGAACTTGTTATTGGTCTATTCAGGGATTCGACTTCTTCCTGGTTTAGTTTTGGGAGGGTGTATGTGTCCAGGAATTTATCCATTTCTGCTAGATTTTTTAGTTTATTTGCATGGAAGTGTTTATAGTATTGTCTGATGGTAGTTTGCATTTCTGTGGGGTCAGGGGTCACATCCCATTTATCATTTTTTATTGTGTCTATTTGATCCTTCTCTCTTTTCTTCTTTTTAGTCTAGTTACCAGTCTATCTGTTTTGTTATTTTTTTCAAAAACCCAGGTCCTGGATTCATTGATTTTTTTGAATAGATTTTTGTGTCTCTATCTCCTTCAATTCTGCTACAATCTTAGTTATTTATTGTCTTCTGCTAGCTTTTGGATTTGTTTGCTCTTTCTTCCCTAGCTCTTTTCATTTTCATATTAGGGTATCAATTTGAGATCTTTCTAGCTTTACGATGTGGGCATTTAGTGCTATAAATTTCCCTCCTAGCACTGTTTAGCTGTGTCCCAGAGATTCTGGTACATTGTCTCTTGGTTCTTATTGGTTCCAAAGAACTTCTTGATTTCTGCCTTAATTTCATTATTTGCCCAGGAGTCCTTCAAGATCAGGTTTCAATTTCCATGTAGTTGTGTGGTTTTGAGTGAGTTTCTTAATCCTGACTTAAATTTGACTGCATTGTGATATGACAGACTGTAGGTTTGCAGTAGGTTAGAACATGCTCCTTTAGCTCAGGGGAGTTTGTTATTACCCACTTTCTGAAGCCTACTTCTGTCAATTCATCCATCTCATCCTCCATCCAGTTCTGTGCCCTTGCTGGAGAGGCACTGTGATCATCTGGAGTAGAAGAGGCCCTCTGGCCTTTTGGGTTTTTAGTATATTTTCATTGATTCTTTATCATCATCATGAGTTTGTCCAGTAGTGGTTTTGAGGCTGCTGACCCTTGGATAAATGTTTTGTCAGGACATTTTTTTTGGTGCTGCTGTTGTTGTTTTCTGTTTTTCTTGCAATGTTCAGGTCCCTCTTCTATAAGGCTGCTGTGGTTTTCTAGGGGTTTGCTCCAGTGCATGGAGATGTCACTCGAGGAGGCTGGAGAACAGCAAAGATGGGTACCTGCTCCTTCCTCTGGGATCTCCAACCTTGAGGGGCACCAACATGATGCCAGTAGGAATGTTTCTATATAGTGTGTCTGACAACCCCTTTTGGAGGATCGCACCCAGTTGGGTGGCATGAGGAGCTGAACCCATTTAATGAAGCACTTTGGCTGTCCCCTGGTGTCGCTTCACTAGGGGAAACTTACTTGTCTGGGCTGCCTGGATTCCTCAGAACCAGCAAGAGGAAAAACTAAGTCTGCTGGTTTGTGGAGACTGTGGCTACTCCTTCCCCTAGGGGCTCAGGCCCAAGGAGATCAGAGTTCTGTCCCAGAGCCCCTGGCTAGAGTTGTCAGAGTTCCTGCAAGGAGGCCTCACCCAGTAGGAAAGATGTGTCAGGATGGGGTCTGAAAAGACACTCTGTCCGCAGTCTGCCACAGCCAGTGTGTTGGGCTGTGGGGGATGCCTCTTAGGACCAAGCCATCCAGCCTCCCCAGCTCCAGCAGGAAAGAAGCAAGGCCTGGAGCTATAGAGATAGCTGCTGCCCTTCCTTGCCCTGGGAGCTTAGTGTGTTAGGCAGCTATCCGTCCCAGTGTTGGCAGTCACCCCTTCCCTCAAACAGCTTAGACAGCAGGCAGCCACAGCTGTGGTGCTGGTTGCCACTTCCCACACAGGCTCAGCAGGCTTAAGCAGATTCTAGCTTAGTGGCTGTTGAGAATCTGCATAGCTCTATGGTTGGGACCCTTGGCTATGGTGGCATGGGCTTACTAGCGGGGATCTTCTGATCTGTGGGTTACACAGTTCCATGCAAAAAGCATGTTTTCCCAGGCTGGGTAGCCTGCTCACTCACTGCCTCCCTTGGCTCGGGGTGGGGGCTCCCCTGCCCCATGTGGCTCTCAAGTAGACCAACACACCACACTGCTCTTCCTTCTTCTCTGTGGGTCACACCAGCCACCTAGTCAGTTTTGATGACAGAACCTGGATACCTCGGTTGCCAGTAAAAGATTTGTAAGCTGTTACGGTTCTTTTTGATGAAAGCCTCCAATTGCTGCTTCTTCTAGTTGGCTATCTTGGCCCTCTAAATTGGAAGTTTTGACTGAGCTTCAGTGATGTAATGGAAAATTCCAAAGTGAAATACCAGAACACAAAGCAGAAATTCCAAAGATGTGCTAACAACCAGTTAGAAGGCTCCAAAACTCTCAAAGAGTGTGTAAATGCCTTGAGAAGGTGGAGTTGAAAAGAATGCTTGTGAGAAAGTATTCTTTGGGACAAACTCTGCAGTTTGATCTCTTGCTCACTACCCCAAGGGTAGTAGTGGGGCTGTTTGATTTCTCAGCTCATACCTAGCGAAAACTTCAAATGGACCACTGAATGCCCTCTGCCTTGTATGTATCCCCTGAATTTCTGAGAAAGGGCTCAAATGAATTTCTGAGAGAGGGCTCAGACTAGTCTTGATGCATGTCTGAAAAATCTGGAAATGAGAAACTGCTTATCAGCCTCAGATGATGCTGAGGTAGACTGCCATGTTTGGGATGTAACTGTGCTCGCACGAACAGCAGGTAAAAAATACAGAAGTATTTCCCACCATGGAAGAGATACAGCCTGGAGCCATTTTAAGTGTCACCCAAGAGAACTGCCTAGATGAGTGAAGGATGTCAATAGACAGTTTTGCCTATAGCAGATTCCTGGGAAATTAGGATCAAAAGAGATATTGGCCACAAAAAAAAAAAAAAAAAAAAAAAAAAGGAGAAGGGGAAGGGGAAGGGGGGGGGGGGGAGGAGGGGGGGGGGGGGGGGGGGGGGGGGGGGGGGGGGGGGGGGGGGGGGGGGGGGGGGGGGGGGGGGGAGGGAGGGAGGGAGGGAAGGAAGGAAGGAAGGAAGGAAGGAAGGAAGGAAGGAAGGAAGGAGGGAAGGAAGGAAGGAAGGAAGGAGAAAGAAGTGCTGCTTCTCAAGGCTCTGATTAGCAGGTCCCAAAAGACAGCCTCCTAAGACTCCATGGAAGCCAGTGCACGGGAGTTAGCTTTGAACGTCTGTTTATCCTAGAAAATGCAAAGCCATCTTATGACAATATCATTCAAATAAGAACTTTCTGTTCTTCCTTTTCCACCTACCCTTTGTGTTCTAAAAGGAAAGGGCCAGAAACTGTTACTAGCATCCTGGCAAGGGGCAGGGGATTGGGGGGAATAAAAGGCAAAAGGAAAGAAAAAAGGGGCCATTGCCTCCTATCAAGGTGGATCCTGACCCACCAGAAGCTGAGAAAGAGGAGAATGTTTAATTTGAAATCAAGTTAGGTTTTATATTGGACTGAGGATTCTAGTCATAGAACTGAGATTAGAAAACTCATTGAGTCTGCCAGAGCTCTCATTCTGTTGCCAAACAAATAAACAAATGAACCAATATTCTTATCTAAAAATAATTAAAGGGGTAGTAGCAGGAAAACCAAAGGAGCATACTGATCACATCTCATAAGTCATGCGTATTCAGGGTCTTGGTTATGCTAGCAAAGGCCCTGTCACATAAGGCATTCAATATGCTTTCAATCAATGTAAATAAAATCATTTAAAATACCAGCTAACTCACATAGTACTCAATATGTGTCACTTTTCATATATTTTTATGCTTCATTTAATGCTTACAACAGCCCTATGATACAGGGACTATTATTATCTCTGTTTAAAAAAATGAGGAAACAGGCACAGAGAAGTGCTTCAGGAATAAGATCTATGAATTGGATGCTCCACTAAACATTGAGCTTCTGGAAGAAACAGAACACAGCTAGTAAAGAGGACAGCTAAGATTCATAGCCAGGCAGCCTGGTTCTCAAAACACAGTATTTGCCTCCAGGCTATTCTCCTCTCTCAAATTAGCAAACATTTATGGATACTTATTATGCACCTTATAGTAGATATTCAACAGTAGTAAGTTACAGATTGCCTTTCCATGGAACAATTTACATTCTATAAAAAAAGGAATAAACTAGAAAAAATAATAAACAAGTAAAAGTAATTTACATTCTAGAAAAAAAAAGTAATAAACAAGTAAATACAAGAGTGAAAGAAAGAAACAAGGTGCTATGGTGAAAAGCACAAGCAAAGACCAGAGGGACACACAAACAGACCTAAAGTGGAGGAATGGGTGATCCAGCCAGAACGAGGACGGGATTTTAGAAATAAAATAAAGCATTAGATATATAACTTACCTTATAAAATGTGCCTTAAATGGAAAGAGGGTTGACAGGTTAAAATGTGCACGCTTTGTGTCATATGCTTTATAAAATGATGTACATTACTCAACATTTACTGAAGTAACCGCAAGAATGAACCTCCACATGCACACATCTCTTCCCCAGCCACTAGGCAGAGACTCCGATGAAAGATTACCTGTGCCTAAGAATTTAATGAGCCTTTATGAGGCTTCAGCAAGGGCCTTCTACTTCATCTGGCTAGGGGAGCATCCACAAACAAGTATGCGGCTCATGGGTAGCTCTGTCTCCTATTCCTTTTGGGCCTAACAAAATGCAACTTGAGGTGGGAATAGAGAAAGAGTGAGATGAGTTAAACTACTATTATGCTACATAAAAAATATGAGAGTGCCTTTATGAGAACAGTACCATGCAAAGAACCAGGGCTGCTGGAGAAGTGTTTCTTGATGTGAGTTTCAGCGGAACTGTCTCTAAAAGTTGATAGTGGTCTTAGAAAGTAAGAGAGAGTGTGTATGTGTGTGTGTGTCCAATTATTGTTAATTTTTACAAAAAAAAGAAGCATATTCACATCCCACACTGTGGGACAACCTTGGTGACCAGACTTGGTGTTCAGGCCTACCCTGGATGACTCTGCAGACTCAGAGTTGTTCTGTGGGCTGGGGATGGAAGCTGAGGGGAGCTTTCTGGGGAATTTTTATTCAGACTGAGCAACACAGATTTAAAAATTGGGGATGGAGAATAAGATCTACCTCTGTGGATAAAGAAACATAGAGAGTCATGTGGTGGAGATTAGAATAAGGATACATACATTCTTGCTGAAATGGCTAACTTAGAAGTAGAGGGCAAAGTTAACAACTATGGCAATTATGCGAGGATTCCCATTAAAATTTCTTTTTTCAGGTGAGTTTTCCCTGGAATATGGGGAAATAATTTGATCAAGATTAAATATCCCCCCTCTACCCTAAATCTTGTAGTCAATAACATACCTGTACACCTCTGTGATAGGGTGCTGGGGAACAAGAGATGGGCAGTCCAGGAAAGTGCCAGTGAACCACATCCTCACTCCTCTAATGTCTGCCTGGAGGGAGCTGCATCCTATGGAGGTATCATGGGGACCATGGGCAGGAATTTCAGGCAGGGTGGGTCTGGGGGCCTAGAAGGAGTGGGGAGGAGTGTATGAAGATGGGGTGGACAATTTGGGGACAACCCCTATTCTTTCCTAAGTCTTCAGAGGAAGAGAACCATATAGGAGAAGAAAAAGCGAACATTTGAGTAATACCACTTGCATTAGTCTGTTTTCATGCTGCTGATAAAGACACACCCAAGACTGGGAAATTTACAAAAGAAAAAGATTTAACTGGAATTCACAGTTCCACATGTCTGGGGAAGCCTCACAGTCATGGTGGAAGGAAAGGAGAAGAAAGTCACGTCTTAAATGGATGGCAGCAGGGAAAAAGAGAGAATGAGAGTCAAGTGAAATGGGTTTCCCCTTACCAAAGCATCAGATCTGGTGAGACTTACTCACTACCATAAGAACAATATGGGGAAAGCTGCCCCCATGATTCAGTTATCTCCCAGCAGGTTCCTCCCACAACTAGTGGGAATTATGGGAATATAATTTAAGATGAGATTTGGTTGGGGACACAGAGCAAAAGCATACCACCACTCCATGCTCATATCTGAAACATAAAACTTTACTTCCTATTTACTTTGGCCCTTTCAGGCCAGTGTAGCTTTTCTTTTGTGTATAGGTCTTTTCTAGCAAGAAGCCAAATACTTAAACTCACCTTTTCCCAAGGAGAGAAAAGCATGGGTCAGACCTCCAACATTGACTGGCAACTACCAGATGGAGGGGGCCCAGTCAGGGGAGTGGTGGGGAAGTGGCCTGGGAGGCTCCAATGGCACCTTTTCTTTGGAACCAGGCAGGAATGAGACCAATAATTTATTGCTTTCCATTCTGTGGTGTATCTATCTGTGTGCCCGTGTGTTCATGTGAGTGTGTGTTTCTTCTGTTGTTTATTCCTCTCCTGTTAAGAATATAATGAACTCAGTCCAGGTACTTATATGGATTGTCATGCTATCCCTGTCATTGACTCTAATGTCCAAAAATTTTATCATTTGCCAATGGTGCAACAAATACTGCTATGGCTAAAAAGTCTATATTTTCTACAAATGAGCACATCTTCCACAAAAACATATTAACAAAGGAAAAGTAATCTTCCATTAGGTCTATTATAATAACATAATCTGAATAACATGGCAGCAGAGCAAACTGAGACTTCTATATGTAAGTATTATTCCTTTTCAACAGAGAATCATACATCCTGATATCTTATCAATTTGTCTCACCCCCGCCTCCGTTTCAAATGGAACTCTGTCAAATTCTACCTAAAGCCTTACACTCCTCTGCTTTTGGGGCTTCTGTGTCCTCACATGACTCCTACAGTGCCAGGTGCTCTGGCACCAGCAAAAAACATTACAGACTTAACGGTAGTTAGATTTTAATTTCATTACTTTGGACTTTAACCTGCCCTCTAATTAGACGATGAACAGAGGAAAATCTAATTACTTTTCCAATATTCCTTCCGTGGCATCCTTGATTATTGCTGTGTCCCATTTCTACAACTCACAGAGGCTTCCTGAATGTGGATAACAATCACCTCTTCCCCAACAAAAGCTGAATTAACTCCCTTTGTTAAAGAGTGGGAAGTCAGTTTGTTGGTTTCCTATGTGTCTGCTGTTTTATATTAGAATTGGCTCTGTAGGTCTCACCCCTACCATGAGATTGGTCAAGTTTGGGCACTGAGGTAGCCAACGGCATTTGAAACATGCTATAATTGGCCTGACTTGAAACAATTCTCTTTTGTTTTGCAAGACAAGCATATGACCTTTCCTTCAGCCAGAAGCCAGTGGGTAAATGGATTACTTGATTGACTAGGTATGATACTGCTGTTGAGAAATGTACTTTGAACATACCTGGTAAGTTAAAAGTGGCATAGCTCATTAGGATTCTATTATGTTAATTTGGAATGCCACCCAGGTAAGGAAGCAGTTCTGCTATAATGATACACTGTAAAGAACTGCCTGGATCCTTCAGATAGAGATGGCCTTACAGTGGTGAGGCCAGCTAGATGGTGTGGAGCCCAGGACAGTGTAATAGCCCATGCTACCTGCCCAACTCCTATGACTGCCTTTATGAGGAAGGCAAGAAAAGAGACTGGAGTATGCTCATGTTGCCTGATTGACTCCCACTGACTTTATGGATTTAGGCAAATAAAGGAAACAAGAAAATAATGGGCTATGTCTAAGCTTTCATCTTTTGCTTCACCAATTAACTCGCCCCATTCCCTCAAACTCAACCACGGTCACCATAACCACTGGAGTGAAAATGAAGATCCTCATGCTTCTTTGCATCAGATTTCTGGAAGAGATTTCACAAAGAGCCAAAGAGACAGTATCCTTAAAGATCAAAGACAAACACTAGTAATCCCAACCAATAATTATAATGCCATCTAGGGAAACAAGAACAACAGCAAAAAAGACAAAATTTCTTACCAAATGTTTACAGACCCTTCACAGCCTCTCTACCTTATTTTGACTAAACTATTTAATACATTGGATTTACTTTCAGTGTATCACAGATAAGTTCCTGTGACTTTGAAGTCTGTGATCTGCCAACAAACAAATTTTGCAGTAAGAAGTTTTCTTGTGCAAAACAGAAAAAATGCTGAATGAGAAAAGCTGTCCTACCCAGCAATTCAAAGATATTCCCCTTCTCTGCTTTTACTGAGATGCAAGATGACTCTTCTGCTTCTGGGAGGGTCAAAACACAGAAAGAAAACCAGTCCAGAGCAAGGATTATCTTGGATATAAACCCTTTTCCTGGGATACTAGATAATCTAAAAATACAAGTTGGTGCAAGACAGCTAAACATCAGTCCAGCTCCTCTTTGTGTCTGTAAATGTAACTCCATGTAAGTTACTTGAAACAATTAAACCACAAAATCCCAACAAGACAAAGTGCAGACAGTTTACAGCCCAGCTACCGCAGCTGGAGAGGGATATCTAATAGTCTTACCTAAGAAGCAATTACAAATTAAAGGTCTTCTCAGAAGTGGAGATTTTTTTTCAGGAAGTACTCTGCCAGAAAATTTTTTCACCGAAAAGAAGAGATCCATAAAAACTCTTTTTTTAAAACAACACCATTAATAGAGGTAGCAGGCATACTTGCAACATTGGAGGAGAGCATGTATCTGGGTAGAAAAATGAGTAAATAGTTAGAGCTTAATAAATATGGTTAATGAAGTCTGTACTCTTTGAAGGCCTTAACCATGGACAGTCCAGGGAGTACAAAGACTATTGGTTTCAAAGCCCAACAAATAAGAATTCCAATGAGGTTACAACACTTACTAGCTCTAGGATTGGGGCAAGTTTTTAACCTCTCTGAGCCTTAGCTTCCTCCGTTGTATAAAAAGGACAGTTGCATTTGTAACCTGGAATTACTATGGAGCCAGTACATAACAGTTGCTCAACAAATATATCCCTGATCTTTTTCGCACAATTATAGAATAAAAGCAGGAATAGTATATTTTTCTACTTTTTATACAAGATAATGCATGATGAAAACCAAGAAAAGAATACATAATGTCATTTAAAAAGGCAATACCCTAGGAGGCAGAAGACCTGAAGTCCACAATTCTGCTCTTCCATTTCTCTAAGCTTCCAATTTCTCATGTGAGAGATTTGACCAACTTGTTGCTCCCTAGGGTTCCTTCCAGCTTTGAAATTCTTTGATTTCACTAATGACTGTTCTTGTTCATGATGTATAAGCCACTGAATGGATATGTACTTAAATCTCAATCATTTTGTACTAGAAGCAGCAGCATATAATGGTTATGAGAGGGTTCTAAAACTGGACTGCTTGGGAGTTTGAATTCCAGATTTGCCACTTACTAACTCAGGGACCTGAGAAATTTAATCTCTCTGTGCACTAGTTACCTTATCTATAAAATGGGTAAACTTATGGTTACTTGGGTCATGAAGATTTAGTGAGTCAGCCATAGAAGGTACTAAGAACAGCGTCTGACACAGAGTAAGCAGTCAATGAATGACAGCTGCTCTTTGTTGTTGTTGTTGCTGCTGTTATCTATTAAGAGGAGATGTAATAATCACTACAGTGGTTTTGCCAACTTTGGATGTAAAATATAGTTGTTTCGCCTTTGTATAAGTGGGTTTTAATTAATTATCTTTCTCTGTGCCCTTCGTACATTCAGTCCCCACCTGCTTCATTATAAACACCCAGAGCGATGACTGTCCCTACTTGTGTAGCCCAAGTGGGCAGATGCGAGACAGCTCTGAGTTCTCTATATGATGAAAAGAAGACCAAGCCCAGAAAAATGTACTGTTAAGCACTGCCATAATTTGTGAAAAGGTCAGACAGTTACACAAGCATTTTGCTGAGACCAGAGAAAAGCAAACAAAGACTAATATGAGTGCAAAAGAGTATGATTTCTTAAAAGACACATTGAAACTTTTTAAAGAGTCATTTTCTGAATATTATAAAACTTGAGAAAAATCTGTGTCAGCAATTTATAACAAGACAGCAATATTGCCCAAACAGTTAAAACAAGTGATTGATCCAGAGTGGATTTTTATGCCAACTAATCTAATTTGTATTGGCAGCAGATACCTTCTAGAAGTTTTATTTACTTTTAATATACATTTAATGGCATTTTTATTGTTTAGTGTCTATGAAACTTTGATCCCCCCCAACTATGATCAGCCACAGTACAATTAGGTAGAGTGAACACCTGGGCTTGTTACTGCAAATAACAGACCATCTGCCCTCAAAGAGCTTATAGTCTAATATGAGCAATCATAACCCAGCACAAGATGTATAGAGTGACACTGTATGGTTCAGACATCAAGACAGCAATAAGGCTTGAGGAGATGGGGATAGTGCTCTTTAATAATGTGTTTCAGATGCCATCTTATCGCTAATGTTTCTCGTTTTACTTTTACCTAGACCTGCCCTCTAGTTTCACCGTTAGTTTTCTCTACAGATTCTTCCAGCCTTAATTGTTTCTAAGTCCGCCAATAAAGGCAGTTTGTTACTGATTCACAGAAATCATTTCAACCCCCTCACACATTTTCATTGACTTTCATCACACAGAACTTAATATTCTTAAGTTCAATCATTTGTAATACTAGAGTTTAAAAGAATCTCCTAATGTAGCCCATCTGAATCTCCTAATAAAATATTGTTGAAGATAAAAGAACAAATTCAAACAGAAACTCAAGAATAGCTAGAAAATGACAATAGTGAAAACACTGCATATAAGACCTCATGGGAGTAGTTAAAAGAGAAGTCAGAGGAAAAACAGTAGCCTCAAATACTTCTCTGAATACAAAAAGAAATAGGAAAATGTATAAATTAGGCACCCAAGTTACAAAATACAAAATAAGGCTAAGAAAAGCAGAAAGATGAATAAAGATAAGGAGAAATGAATGACTTAGAAATGAAGAAGAAAGGTGCTAAACAGTAAACTATAAAATTAGTTAAAAACACCAAAATTAAACAATTTATTGTCCACTCTGATAAAGAAAAGAGAGGAAAAGCAAAATAAATAAATAAATAAAGGATCTGAGGGTGAGGCAACATGATGAAATAGAAGGCTCCACTGATTGCTCCCCTACAGGAATGCCAAATTTCAACAACTGTACACAAAGAAGCACCTTCATAGGAACCAAAAATTAGGTAAGCAATCACAGAACCTGGTTTTAACTTCATACTACTGGAAAGAGGCACTGAAAACAAAGGAAGACAGTCTAGAATCACAGGTAATACCTCTCCCTCCTTCCTCCCAGCAGTGGCTGTGCAGCACAGAGAGGCAATCTGTGCACTTGGGGGAGAAAGCACAGTGACTGAGGGACTTGGCATTGAACTCTGTGCTGCCTTGTCACAGCAGAAAATAAAACCATCTGAACTCAGTCAGTGCCTGCTCATGGAGGGAGCATTTGGACCAGCCCTAGCCAGAGGGGAATGGCCCATTCCAGTGCTTAGAACCTGAGTTTCAGCAAGCCTCACCACAGCAGGCTAAAGTGCGCTAGGGTCTAAAGTGAACTCGAAAGGCAGTCTAGAACATAAAGACTGCAATTCTTAGGCAAGTCCTGGTGCTTTGCTGGACTTGGAGCCAATGGAATGGGGCAGCATGTGACCTCGGGAGGTAACAGGCAGGGTGGCTTAGAATTGTTAACCACCCCTCCCCTAATCCCAGGCAGGGAAGCTTGCAGCAACAAAAGTGACTCCTTCCGTCTGCTTGAGAAGAGGAGAGATAAGAGTGAAGAGGATGTTGTCTTGCATCTTGGATACCAGATATGCCACACTAAGATAGGGCACCCTGCAGAATCGTGTCCCCAGACAACATTTCCAGACACACGTTGGGCCAAAAGGGAACACTCTTCCTTGAAGAGAAGGACGCAGGCCTGGCAGGATTCACCACCTGCTGAAAGAATTGTTGGGCCCTGAATAAACAGGAGGAATAGCTAGATAGTATGCTATAGGTCCTGGATGAGACTCTGAGATGTGCTGGCTTCAGGCACCTGCTCGACCACAGTGAGGCAGAACACCAAGCAGGCTCTTGGATTCCAAGTCCAGGCTTAGGCTCTTGGACACAATTTCTGGGTGTGCCCTGGGCAACAGGGGAGCCCACCACCCTGAAGTGAGAGTCCCAGGCCTGCAGTATTCACCACAGGCTGATTGAAGCATTGGGCCTCAAGTGAAAATCAGCAGTAGCCTGGCAGTATGCTCTCCTTATGGAATAGAGTTGGTGCCTGTGTAAAGGGGAGGGAAGAGAGAAGGACTTTGTCATATGATTTGAGTGCTAACTTAGCTAGAATAGATGAGAATACCAGGCAGATTTCTAAGGTTTTTGACTCTTCATTCTTGGCTACCAGACAGTATCTCTGGGCCAGGCATGGTGGCTCATGCCTATAATCCCAGCACTTTGGGAGGCTGAGGTGGGTGAATCACCTGAGGTCAGGAGTTCAAGACCAGCCTGGGCAACATGGTGAAACCCCATCTCTTCTAAAAATACAAAATTAACCAGGCGTAGTGGTGCATGGCTGTGATCCCAGCTACTTGGGAGACTGAGGCAGGAGAATCACTTGAACCCAGGAGGTGGAGGTTGTGGTGAGCCGAGATCGCACCATTGTACTCCAGCCTGGGTGACAAGAGTAAGACTCCGTCTCAAAAAACAAAACAAAACAAAACAAAACAAAACAAAACAAAACAAAACAAAACAAAAACAGTATCTCTGGACCCTTAGGGTCTACAGGAACTCACCATCCTGAAGGGAAGAACACAAACTTGGCTGGCTTCACTACCTGCTGATTGAGACACCATTTGTTCAGGAGAAAGTAAGGAAAGAGAAAGAGTCTGGTAATCCAAAGAGTTCATATGGATCTTACCTAAAAGCACCAAGGTGATACATCTATGAGTCTGCAAGAACCACAGCATTACTGGGCTTGGGGCCCACATTTCTTTGAATACCTGAAAAGCTTTCCCAAGGACAGGAACAGATTGTGAAGCCCATGTTGTGAGAACTACAATAAATACATAACTTTTCAGTGCCCAGACACCTATAAGCATCAGGACCAGCCAGAAAAACATGACCTCATCAAATGAACTAAACCAAGCACCAAGGACCAATCTTGGAGAAACAGACATATATGACCTTTCAGACAGAGAATTCAGAGTAACTGTTTTGATAAAAAAAGAAATTCAAGATATCACAGGGAAGGAATATAGAATTCTAACATAAATATAACAAAGAGATTAACACGATTAAAAACAATCAAGCCAAATTCCCATGCTGAAAAATGCAATTCACATACTGAAGAACACACCAGAGTCTCCTAGTCACAAAATTGATCAAGCAGAAGAAAGAATTAGTGAGCTTGAAGATAGGCTATTTGAAAAGACACAATCAGAGGAGATAAAAGAAAAAAAAAAGAATAAAAAAACAATGAAGCACACCTACAAGATCTAGAAAATAGCCTCAAAAGGGCAAATCTAAAAAATATTGGCCTTAAGGAGGAAATAGGGAAAGCAATAGCGGTAGAAAGTTTATTCAAAGGGATAATATCAGAGAATTTTCCAAACCTGGAGAAAGGTATCAATAGTCAAATACTAAAACATTATAGAACATCAAGATGATTTAATCTAAAGAGGTATTGAGGTATTAAATACCTCACGGAATTTAACCCAAAGAGGTTTTGAAGTGTTAAATACCTCAAAGGATTTAATAAGAAAACTCCCATAGGTCAAGGATAAAGAAAGGATCCTAAAAGCAGCAAGAGAAAAGAAACAATACACAATAGAGCTCTAACATATCTAGCAGCAGGCTTTTCAGTGGAAACCCTATGGGCCAGAAAAAAGTTGCATGACATATTTAAAATGCTGAAGGAAAAAACTTTTACACCATAAGAGTATATTCAGTGAAAGTATCCTCCTTCAAACATGAAAGAGAAATGAAGACTTTCCCAAACAAAAGCTGAGGGATTTCATGAACACCAGACCTCCCCTACAAGAAATGCTAAAGGAAGTTGTTCCATCTGAAAGAAAAGAACATTAATGAGCAATAAGATAATATGTGAAGGTACAAAACTCACTGGTAATAGTAAGTGCACAGACAAGCACGGAATATTATAATATTATTAACTGTGAGGTACAAATTACTCATATCTTAAGTAGAAAGACTAAATAATGAACCAATCAAAAATAATAACTACAACAACTATTCAGGACATAGACAGTACAATAAGACCTAAAGAGAAAGCACAAAACATTAAAAAGCAGGGGGACAAAGTTAAGACACAGAGTCTTTATTAGTTTTATTTTTGTTTGTAACAGGGTTAAGTTGCTATGAAATTAAAATAATAAGTTATAAGACAGTATTTGCAAGCCTCACGGTAACCTCAAATCAAAAAACATACAATAGATATACAAAAAATAAAAAGCAAGAAATTAAAACATATCACCAGAGAAAATCACCTTCACTAAAAGGAAGACAGGAAAGAAGAAGAAAAAAAAGGAAGAGAGAAACACAAAACAATCAGGAAACAAATAACAAAATGGTATGTGTAAGTCCTTACTTATCAATAATAACATTGAATGTAAATGGACTAAACTCTTCAATAAAAAACATATAGAGTGGCTGAATGAATGAAAAAGCAAGATCTAATTATCTGTTGCTTACAAGAAACACACTTCACGTTGCCTATAAAGATAAACAGACTGAAAATAAAACATGGAAAAATATATTGCATGTCAATGGAAATCAAAGAAAAGTAGGATTACCTATACTTATATCAGACAAAATAGATTTTAAGACAAAAACTATAACAGGAGACAAAGAAGGTCATTACATAATGATAAAGGGGTCAATTCAACAAGAGGATATAACAATTGTAAAGATATATATATCTATCACTAGAGTACCCAGATTACATAAAGCAAGTTTTATTAGAGCTAAAGAAAGAGCTAGAACTCAATTCAACAATAGCTACAGATTTCAACACTCACTTTCAGCATTGGACAGATCTTCTAAAGAGAAAATCAACAAGAAACTGTGGACTTAATCTACACTATAGAACAAATGGACCTAATAGGTATTTACAGAACTTTTCATCCAACAGCTGCAGAATACACACACATTCTCCTCCTTAACAAATGAATCATTCTCAAGGATAAACTACACATTAAGTCACAAAAGAAGTCTTAAAACATTGAAAACAATTGAAATCATATCAAGCATTTTCTCTGACCACAATGGAATAAAACTAGAAATCAATAACAAGAGGAATTTTGGGAACTATACAAACACATGGAAATTAAATAATATCCTCCCGAATAACCAGTGGGTCGATGAAGAAATTAAGAAGAAAATTGAGACCAAGCATGATGGCTCACATCTGTAATTCTAACACTTTGAAAGGCCAAGGCAGGAGGATCACTTGAGGCCAGGAGTTTGAGATCAGCCTGGGCAACATGGCAAGAACCTGTCTCTATTAAAAAATTTTAAAAAGAAGGAAATTGAAAATTTTCTTAAAACAAATGATAATGAAAACGCAATATAGCAAAACCTGTAGGATACAGTGAAAGTGAAAGCAATACTAAGGGGGAATTTTACCGCAATAAGTGGTTACATAAAAAAAGTGAAAAAATTTCAAACAAATTACTTAATGTTGCATCTTAAAGAACTAGAAAAATAAGAGCAAACCAAACCCAAAATTCATAAAAGAAAAGAAATCATAACGACTAGAGAAGAAATAAATGGAACTGAAAAAGAAAAAGAAAAGGTCAATGAAGAAAAAGGTGGTTTTTGAAAAGATAAACAAAAGTGACAACATGATAAAAGCCATGAACAGCAGACCCACAGCATTTACTATATTGAATGGGGAAAAACAGAAAGCCACCCTTCTACGATCTGGAACAAGGCAAGGATGCCCACTTTCAGCACTGTTATTCAACATAGCACTGAAAGTTCTAGCTAAGGCATATAAGAGAAAAAAATTGATAGCATTCAGATTGAAAAGAAAAAAGTCAAATGATCTTCATTTGCAGATGATATAATCTTATAGTTGGAAAAACCTAAAAACTCTGCAAAAAAAAAAAAGAAACTATTATAGCTTATAAACAAATTCAGTGAATTTGCAGGATACAAAATTAACATACAAAAATCAATAGCATTTCTATATACCAACACTGAACAATCTGAAAAAGAAATTTAAAAAGTAATCCCATCTACAATAGTCACAAATAAAATTAAACAACTAGGAATTAATTTAGCTTAACCAAAGAAGTGAAAGATTTCTATAATGAAAGCTATAAAGCCTATGAAAGAAAGTGAAGAGGACACATAAAAATGGAAAGATATTCCATGTTCATGGATTAGAAGAATGAATATTGTTAAAATATCCACACTATCCAAAGTAATCTACAGATTCAACATGATTCCTATCAAAATACCAATGACATTTTTCACAGAAATATAAAACACAATCCTAAAATTTATATGGAACCACAAAAGAGCCAGAAGAGCCAAAGCTATCCTGAGCAAAAAGAACAAAACTAAAGAAATTATATTACCTGACTTCAAATTATTCTTCAGAGATAATGGTAACCAAAACATATGGTACTGGAATAAAAACAGATGCATAGACCAATGGAACACAATAGATAACTCAGAAGCAAGTACACATACCTACAGAGAACTCATTTTGGACAAGGATGCCAAAAACATATATTGAGAAAGATAGTCTCTTCGATAGATGATGCTGGGAAAACTAGATATCCATATTCTGAAGAACGAAACCAGATCCCTATATCTCACCATGTACACAAACCAAATCAAAATGGATTAAAGACTTAAATCTAAGACCTTAAACTATGCAACTTCTATAAGAAAACATTGAGGAAACTCTCCAGGACATTGGTCTAGGCAAAGATTTCTTGAGTAGTCCTCCACAGCACAGGTAATCAAAGCAAAAATGTACAAAGGGATCATGTCAAGTTAAAAACCTTCTGTACAGCAAAGAAAGCAATCAAGAAAGTGAAGATACAACCACAAAATGGCAAAAAATATTTGCAAACTACCCCTCTGACAAGGGATTAATAACCAGAATATAAGGAGCTCAAATAACTCTATAGGAAAAAATCTAATAATCCCATTTTTAAAATGAGCAAAAGATCTGAATAGATATCTCTCAAAAGAAGACACATAAATGCCAAAGAGGCATATAAAAAGGTGCTCAACATCACTGATCATCAGAGAAATGCAAATCAAAACTACAATGAGACACCATCTTACCCCAGTTAAAATGACTTTTACTTATAAAACAGGCTATAATAAATGCTAGTGAGAATGTGGAGAAAAGGGAACCCTCATACATTGTTGGTAAGAATGTAAATTAGTACAACTACTATGTAGAAAAGTTTGAATGTTTCTCAAAAAAATAAAAATAGAGCTACCATACAATCCAGAAATCCCATTGCTAGAATCACACCCAGAAGTAAGGAAATCAAGATATCGAAGAGATATCTGCATTCTCGTGTTTATTGCACTATTCACAATAGCCAAGATTTGGAAGCGAATTAACTGTACATCAACAGATGAATGGATCAAGAAAAGCTGTTTTATATATATATGTGT
>NW_016107630.1:2334713-2381864 GCF_001604975.1 Cebus imitator
TATATATATATATATATATATATATATATATAAAATGGATTGCTATTCAGCCATAAAAAAGAATGAGATCCTGTCATTTGCAACAACATGGATAGAACTGGAGGTCATTACTATAAGTGAAATAAGCCAGGCACAGAAAGACAAGCTTCACATGTCCCCACTCATTTGTGGGAGCTAAAAATTAAAGCGATTGAACTCATGGAGATAGACAGTAGAACAATGGTTACCAGAGACTGGGAAGGATAGTGGGGGCATGGCTGGGGGTAGTGGGGATGGTTAATGGGTACAAAAATAGTTAAAAAGCATGGATAAGACCTAGTATTTAATAGCACAACAGGTTGACAATAGTCAGTAATAATTTAATTGTACATTTTAAAGTAACTGAATTTTTTGTAACTGGATAGTTTAACACCAAGAAAAAATGCTTGAGAGTGTAGATAACCTATTCACCACAGTGCGATTATCACATATTATATGCCTGTATCTAAATATCTCATGTACCCTATAAATATATACACCTACTATGTACCTATAAAAATTACAAATAAAAATAATTTTTAAAAAACAATGGGAAGAATGAAATAACTCAGATTCAAAGAAAAACTGAAGAACATAATGGACTACTTCTTTCAATTTCATATAACAGATAATTTTCTAGGGAAAAACTACTTTGTTAAGGCTTACTTGACAGGGTATTCTTGATAGCCTGAAATAAATTAAGAAGGAACTTTATTTTTCTTCTACTCTGTACCATCCTCACACTCAGGAATGGAGGGTCTATGTCAACACAAAAACGAAGCCAATGGCTTTCTAAAACACAAGGGGCCACCAATGGATGCTGAGTGATCAGAGCAATTTCCTTTTGTGTATCCACCTGGAGACTACAACTCCATGAAAATGACATAGCAAGCTGAAGGTACTGAAGGGAAAACAGTGGCACTGGTTCACTGCATTCTACCAAGCAAAGCCTTTCAGATGGTCTGGAGGCAAAACGAACCCTGACAAAATTATTGTTTAGATTTTCATTTTTATACACTCCAACATTTCAGAGTATAACAGAACCAGAAAGATCAAGTACAAAAGGATTCCATACCTCAGTCCTGCAACAACATATTATTGCCAGGGCCAAGAAGTTAGGTTACATGACATTTCCAACTTCCTGCTGATCTGAGAAGCTGCTGTCAGCACTCAGAAAAAGGGTGAACTAGACCAAGGACATTCCAGATATTACACTGGCAAACATCAGGTAGGGGTGTAAATCTCAGAAAGCCTCTTGGCTCAAAATTCATGGGTTCTGCACAAGAATTAGTGCTGAAATGAAGGAGATCTTGCCAAGCAAGAGAACCCAGAGCAGAGCTTTCTCTTATCTCTAGAAACTTAATATACCCATGCTCCTGTATCTCCTCATTGCAATCTTCTAAAATTCCTTTACTGATGAATTATTAAAATAGAGAAAGTCACATGGGATTTTAATTTTGGTATCTGAAAAGAACCCACTCCTACTTCTGTCGTATATTTTACCAAGCAAATAACTACATATGTCTAATCTCAGGACTTGGGTCCTGAAGTCAACAGGTTTTATCCTGCAAAACTGTCCCTACAGAAGACATCTATGGCATACTAACAAATAGTGGCATTGGATTCACCCAAAGCTGGATGGTCCTACTATAGCCTAAATATTTGTATCCACTCCCTCCAAAAAAATCGTATGTTAAAACCTAATCACAAAGATAATGTTGTTAGGAGGTGGGTCCTCTGGGAGGTAATTAGGTCATGAGATTAGAGTCTATGTGAATGAAATTGGTATCCTTATAGGAGGCCCAAGGGAGCTCATTTGCCCCTTCCACCATGTAAAGACACAACAGCATGGCATCATCTATCAATCAGGAAATAGGGCTTCACCAGATGTAGAATCTGCCAGGATTTTAATTTTGGGCATCCTACCCTCCAGAACTATGAAAAATAAATTTCTGTCATTTAAAAGCTACCAGGTCTATGTTATTTTGTTATAGCAGCCCACATGATCTAAGATAGGGCCCTTAATTCATTTCTATCCACAGTGCACACATATCTACAATGCAAAAGCAGCTTTAGGTGTGAAGCCATTTCAAAATAACTGGTAGCTACAGGTGAGCCTTAAACAAGGCAGACTTACTTGGCTGTATATTTCCCATTTTCCCTATCAGATCCCTTGTCTGCCATTCTTTACTCTGCTGTCTATCCTGAGAGCCATCTGTATGGGTCACATCAACTATTTCCCAAGCCCTCTCTCTGGCTTTCACTTGGATTGAGCCAATGTGAAGCACTTGTAGCAGAGTGAATGGAGGGGAAAGGTGGCTCCCTCCCTACAAGGTCACTGAGAGATAACTGTATTCATCCACTCAAAGTAATTGTTCCATTCAAGAAGGCTGACTCTACAAAAACATTCCCACCTTGGTCTTTTTGGGTCTCAGCATGGTAACAGCTCAATCGCTAACAAAACAATGAGTTATTGCACTATCTCTTGTACCTATCATTACAAATAGTTCTTTTGTACACAAACCTTCTCTAATTATTTTATATGGAAGGGGCTATCTCTCTTCCATGAAGGTAGGACAGATAGTCTCAATTGGGAAACTTCTAAAACCATAGACAAGACAAATTTTATCTATCAAAATGGAAGTTACCACCTGCCTGTTTGAAGTACAATTGGTCAGAGATCATTTACTCCCACATCAAAAGCCAATAAATCTCTAAAGCAATTGTTCAGATGGGAATAACAAATGTTCATAGTATGTTTACTGGTGTCCCTGAGAAAAGGCCTTCTATCCTGGTATGTGTGGGCCATAGCCTGTGAACTGGTTCCTCCTGGCTCATCATAAAGTAAATACTGATATGCTCTGCTTTGCTCCACCCACCCCACACAGACCTCCCCTTAAAATTCCCATTCAGAGAAGATATATTAGGGAAAAGAGTCCTAACTCTACAACAGCAGAGTAAATGCATACTAGTATGCAGTCCTGCTTTCTTAGATATGAAGACGTAGCCACTGATGACCAGAAACATGAAGAGAACAAGCAGTATGAAAGAGAAATAGGAAACATGACTTCAAAATAAGTCAGATAAAAAAGAAAATAATTTTTAAATCATATTAATGTAGGTAAGAGTAAATGAAGTTATTGCCATCACGAAACAAAATGAGTGCTATGACAAAGAATTAATTAGTAAAAACTGGAAATAAAGATATTAGAAATTTAAAATTATTCCTGAAATAAAATACTTAGAACTTAAAAAAAAGTCAAATCAATTTTCTAGAGATAAAGCAAAGAAACAAAGTCATGAAAAAAGAAATTCAAAAGTTACCAACTCCAGTTAATAAGCTCCATAAAGAGAAACCTAAAAACAAAACAACAGAAACAAAAGGAAGAAAATAATCAAAGAAACAATACGAGAGAATTTCCCAGAGCTTAAGAAAGACGTGTCTTCTGATTAAAAGTACCAAAATGCCTAGCATGATAACTTAAAAAGAAAAAAAAAACACACACGCCTAAACACATAATTTTGAAATGTCAAAATTCTGAATATAACACAGATTTTAAAAGCCTCCAGAGAGAAAAATGAGTTACCTGCAAAGGATGCCTTCTCATCGGCTCAGCAGATATTAGAAGCCAATGGGCCAATGCTTTTAAACTTCTCGGGGAAAAGAGTTTCAACATAGAGTTCTATACTCAGCTATATTTTCACTTAAATGTAAGGGCAAAGTAAAGATATTTTGGAGATGTAAAAAGTCAAAAAGCTTCTCTTTTTTCAATACAATTTTAATAAAAACGCTAGCTTGAATTTTTATTAAGAAGTTGATAACTACATTATAACATTTACAAGAAAGAATAAATAGAGTCAGTCCTAATAAAAAGAGATGGGGATGAGGAGGTATTCTCCCTACAAGCTGCTAAGGAATACTATAAAACTTCAGAAAAGGAAGCATATAGACACCTGTTGGTTCACTGGATGGTGGTGGGAAAAGAATTTTACATCCCTGCCTAAAACCTCCAGAAAGTTATGCTCCAGATGAATTAAAGTCTTAAAAATAAAAAAGAAAGCAATAAACTTAAAAGACAAAAATGTAGAAGAATATCTACATATTCGAGAGGCTAGAAAAAAATTGGAAGTTTTATTTGAAATGCCCAAAAGCATAACTAAAAAGAAATTCATAATTCGATTACATAAAACTTAAGAGTTCAACTTCAGCTCAACTTGTCATCATGTGAAGCCATTGACAGAGTCAACAGACAAACAAAAGATTGCTATAATACATACCTACATCTAAGCCAATCACTACTTAGAATATTTAAGGGATTCCTAAAAAAATAGCATGAAAAAAACAACCTCGGTAAAAATGGGTGAAGGATGAGATAGGCAGTTTGCAAAAGAGGAAACCCAAAAGACCAACAAATATACAAAGTATTTTAAAAATAATTAGCTCACAGAGAAATTCAAAATAGAACATCAAGGAATTACCACTTTATATCCATTAAAGTGGCAACAAGTATAAAGTCGACAGAAGTGTAGATACAGACACTCCAGAGAACAATCTGGCAACAACATGATTATATACGTAACCCAGGAATTTCACTGCAGCATCTATATCCCAGAGTAATTCCCACAGGGGTTCCTTGTGGTACATTTATGAGGATGCTTATTGCAGCTTTTTTGTAGACTAGGAAACTGGAAGCAGTCTAAGTGTCCATAACTGAGGAAGAGGTTACGTTAAATGTGTCAGGGGTACACCATGGAGTACTGCTGCTGGGGTTCAGAAAAAGAAAAAATATGGCACTGAGCATGCTGAGTGCTTTGAATTAAAGAAATTGAAAGGCCTCAGGACTAAGCCTCAGAACCATGGTCTCTCTGACCTTCCCCCATCCCTCTGTCTCTCTGATCCTCTTTCTTTTTTGAAGCACAAGAAGGGATGCTCTCTGGAATTTTCCTTATCTGACTAGGGAAGCTTCTTTCCAAAAGAAATGCAACTGTCTTAAGACCCCCTCCTTAGGAATCTAATCAAATAATTAGGAAAAATTAACCACAGGAGAAGAGAAGAGACTCGGAATCTCCACCATACCCAGAGAGACTTTTTAATGTATTCTTCTGAGAGCAGCTTAGAGAAATGCCTGGGAAACTTCGTTTGCATAATAGACAACCTTTGTTCACAGTAAAGTTCTGCCCCACACCTTCCCACCAGTTCCCCAGAGCTCAGAGGAACTCTTCTTAGACCATCATTTTTGTGCTCTTTTACTTCCCTAGAAGATCATTTCCCTTTTTACCCCTCCTCCACCCATTTCCCCTTCTCCTGTGAAGAAGTACCATATATAAGCATCTGGACCTCACTGGGTCATTAGGTAATCATTCTCCAGCAGTCCACCATGTTTGTGCATACTAGATAAATTAAGATGCCTATTCCTCTTATTAATCTGTCTATTGTCAGTCATTTGCAGGGAGCTGATCTGAGAAGATACAGGTAAATGGCCAACACAGTAGTGATCTATTTTATCTAACAGATCTAACAAATAAAATGCTTAGAGAGGATAAAATGTAAAAGACATGAAATATGTAGCTGTGTCAGTAAGAATCCTTGCAAGAAAAGAGAACTTATGCCAGGTTGTTAAATAGGGGGAATTTAACATAGAAAATTAATCCAAGATTCTAGGAGAGCTTCAAAGAGCAGATAAAGGAGTGCAAGGCAATATAGAAGCCAACAATTGATATAGTTTCTTTACCTTTTTTTCATTGTTTTTCCTCTAAGACATTTTAGGTATATTTCTTCTAATCATCCCCCCCCCATACACTGTTAGTATATCTGTGCTTTCTACATAAAAAACAGGATTCCCCTCCCCCAAGAACCATTTTAGCCCCTTTAGTGGCAATATCGCACCCTTGAAAATGCATGTGCAGAAGGAATAAGAAGAAAAGTTGGGGGACATCTCTGGACTCTGGAAGTGGTGCCAACTGACTGGTCCTAGAAGCGCAATGGAGATGTAGCCACCATCAGTCACCACCAGGCAAAAGGTAGGATAGGAAATACACCAACCGGTTCCTTCCTCCTTTATTCTAACCTCAGTGCCTCCCATTTGACAAAACTAACAAGAAGCCAGGTAAGTCTGATAAATGCAGTTTTCTGGGGTCATCCTTTTATATGTGAAATAGAACAGAGCAAGAAAAATGCAGGGAACTTATCTGAGAAGATACAGGTAAACAGCCAACACAGTAGTGTATGCCATTTACTTACATGAAAAAAAGTAGACAAACAAAAGAATACACACTTTGCAGGAACATATCATGCAAGAAGATCAAGAGCACAGTAAGCACATTAGAAATGGCTGCCTGAGTGAGGGAGAAGAGTGGATTAGGAATAGAGAATAAAGATTAAAGAAAGTTTGGAAACGAAGAGAAAATTACTTTAGGGAAGAATTTTCTTAACAAGCTACTCCAGCCAAACAAAGGCATTAACCTAGAAAAGGACAACACAGGAACCGGGAGACACAGCCATGACCTAGGAGAGGACAACACGGGAACCGGGAGACACAGCCATGACCTAGGAGAGGACAACACGGGAACCGGGAGACACAGCCACGACCTAGGAGAGGACAACACGGGAACCGGGAGACATAGCCATGACCTAGAAAAGGAGTGAGGAGAGAAGCCAGGATGACAGCTGCACGGCACACTGAGGAACAATGAGTCCAGGTTAGAGCTAAAGGGCAGAAAGTTGTAGGAGGAGAGGCAGCAGAAGGGCCTGCTTCAGTTCCTTCCCACCTCATTTAGGTGGGACTTGTTTTCACATTTAGGTGAGAAGGAACAGAGCTTCTGTTTTCACAACAGCATAATCTATTGTGGTTTAGTTGTTACCAGTGTACAGATAACTCTTTCACCAAAACAATTAAAAATTTTAAAAGAATCTTTAGGACAATTCACTTTTGCTCAATAAAATTCTATTGAGAGTCTACTCGTGACAAAGAAAAAGTTTCTTTTGCAGCAAAAAAGCCCAAACTATTTAAGTTGGCGTAAAAGGCACTGCATGGCCTGACCCTGAAGAGTCTGTCTAACACTGTCCCTCTCCTCCAGCCAGTCTAAGTCCTTAGGCATCTCCAAACCTGAGATTCTGTTTTCTGCCTGCCTATCTTTATCCAGGCTGCTTCCTTTGCCTTGAGTGGTCTCCGGCCTCTGTCTTCCTGCCCACCCTACGATCCCTTTTCCACACCTCTGAGGCCTTCACATCCTAGGGAGCAATGCTCTCACTCGCTCCCATTCATCTGCTATAAGACTTACCACATGGCCTGTCATTATTCGCTTCATCATGTCTCCTCCTCTAAACATTGAATGTATTCATCTTTGTATTCACAGAAGCAGTGACAGTGTTTGACACATATTAGAGACTCAATAAATGCTGATTTAGTGAACACTTCATCAATGAATGAATAGCAAATGAACAAAAACAATGAAACACATTAGATAAATTAATTCTGTGGTATTTTATATTGACTGTGTATTACTTAAATAGTTAATTTGGTGCAAAAGTAATTGCAATTTTTGGCACTAAAAGTAATGGTAAAACTGCAATTAGTTTTGCACCAACCTAATATATTGCTACATATGAATACTCCCCAAACAAAAATGTTGTGGTATTTATTTACTATATTAATGTGCATTTATTTGTACCTCCTCTTTCCAAATGAATGATTTCAGAAAGACAAAACTATATAAATAAATATGCTTTATATTCACACCCACTTTAAATCTGGTCAGCAAGAGTTTTTGTTAGGTGGGTGTTTTCAGGTTAAGATACTCCTCATCTTCCTTGTCAATACAATCCCACATGCTAAGGTTTTGACTTGTTTCTGAAGCAAATACTGAGAATTTTTTTTTAAGGCTGAAACAATGAGGATTCTTTTGTGTTAATTCTTTTAGGGCAAAGGTCTAAATGGGGGCCAGAATATTGAAAAGCCCAGTGGCTGCTGTCTGGCTGGACAAGGGAGGGCCACCTTCTCTTCTGGACTCTAATTTCTTCTCTGAGTGGCACATCTTTTTCACAGCACTGAGCAATTGAAATGATGGCTTCAGGAGGGGGATGGGGAACAGATGTCATTCATTGACTCTGGGTAATGAGATTTCATATTCCGTCAAAATCCTGAATAGGACAGGGGAGGCCTCATTAGTGGTTTCATGACTGAACAGGTGTAGAGGTCCCACATGCACAGCAGGTAGAAAGAGGCCATTTCAATTCCATGTGTGGACGTACCTAGGAAATTGGAAAGCGGGAAAAAGTGCTCTACCACAACTGCCACTTCAGGAAAATTGCAGCTTCCAGGAGCCAAAACAATATTAACTGAGACCATGGGTGCAGACCTCATCCCAGGGCCAGGAAAATGGCTGAAGGCGGGAGACAGGTGATATTCAGCCCTAATGATACAGTGCAAAAGAGGTCATCTCCTTATTTCTTTGGTTCCATATGGCATATCATAAAATTTTAGCACTCTTTAGCCAACAAAGTAATAACCCTCTTAAGGCCATCAGTCAAAAAATGGGACTACAGGGCGGAATGAAATTTTGTCTCCAAAACTAATGGCAGAAACCCCTTTAGAAGATGGGACACATTAGAAGCAGTGTGTGAATAAAATGTTCCAGAGCGTAGATAAGCCTGTCCAGCAATTTGGCAGCTGTCTTCTGGACCAGTGTCCTTTACTGGAGATAACAATTAAGAAACTGACCCCACTGCCTGTCTGCTGAAAGAAATCCACACTACAGCAAGAACCAGGTGACCCGGAGGTACAGTCCCAACTGGAACTGCTACTTGGCAGGCCCAAAATAGCTAAGAGGTAGACAAATAGCTCAGCATGTTTTCATGAGGAATATGTTTCTGAAGCCTTCAATAGGTAGCAGTTACTTATGACCCTCCTACCTAAATGTTCAAGGTCTTTCTAAATGGCCATCCACCGTGGAATCACAATCAGTGTCAGCCTCGCTGGTTAATACTTCTTCAGTCAACTTTATAGAACTCGACTCCTTAGTAAAATCTCAGTAATGTCATTTAGAATATGTTGAGGGAAGGTTAGTCACAATTATAAAATGTATATTTTAAAATACATTTTATCCCAGCTACTTGGGAGGCTAAGGCAAGAGAATCACTTGAAGCCAGAAGGTGGAGGTTGCAGTGAGCCAAGATTGTGCCACTACACTCTGGCCTGGGTGACAAGAATGAGACTCTGTCTCCAAAAAAAAAAAAATTTAATACATTAAATGTTTTTTGTTACACTTCTCGTTGGTTCCAATTTGGCAGCCTTGTCCTCATAAAAAAAGGTCTGATTTCTTCAACCTTTTCAGGAAAGTGGTCGTATGTTTTTTATGAGCTCACCATGTGTCAGTCGCCGTGTTAGGCACTCGATGTGAGCTGTTCCATCCATCCTTGCAACACAACCAAGTGCTGAGGCTCAGAGGCAAAGTCATGTGATCAATGTCACAGGCTAGTAGATGGCGAAGGTACAATGAAAATGCCAGCCTCTGGCACCAAAGCCCAAGCTTTGTTCATGGCATCATGCTGCCTCCTGTGGCCACAGAGAAGTGGCTCAACATATTGAAGGCCAAACATTGCCAAGGAAAGCTTACAATAGACCAGTTTTAATAAATAAGAACGATTTATAACTATTAGCACAGTTTTGGATTTTAAGTGACTGATTCTAAAGTGTCTTGGGAAGTACTGAAAAACTATTCACTTCCTTAAATGGACTAAGGATGACTTCCATGAACTTCCATGCTCGTCTATACTCCCTTTTATGACCTGAAGTGGTAGAGAAGGTGCATCCCAACCCACTCCATTTCTACATGATCTCAAAATCTGCGTTGCTACAGTTGTAAATATGCCTTTTATGCAAATTACTTTTTTCTCATCAGTGTATCATTATTCAGAAAAATAATTCTTCAGCCGTTTTACGTGATCCAATTTCCAAACCAGAGTTGGATTGCTGAGAACATGCACACCATGTCTTCCTTTCCTTTGCTCTCTACTTCCTCTTCCCCTCGTGCACTACAGCACTTGGGCTGTATGGTGCCCCAAACAAACTAGACACTCTTTCTGTACTGTCAACTAAATTTGAGTCCTATTTTGAAGATAGTACCTTACAAAAGCAAAGATATATATAACATATTTAACAAATGTAGCACTGTGGTGCTGAATGTCAATAGTGGGGAAAGTTATGCATGTTATAGAAAGGAAGGATATAGGAACTCTCTGCACATTCCGCTCAATTTTGCTGTAAGCCTAAGTGCTCTAAAAATAGACTTTATTGGCCGGGTGTGGTGGCTTACGCCTGTAACCCCAGTACTTTGGGAGGCCAAAGTGGGTGGATCACAAAGTCAGGAGATCAAGACCATCCTGGCCAACATGGTGAAACCCCATCTCTAGTAAAAATACAAAACTTTGCTGGGCTTGGTGGTGTGCACCTGAAGTCCCGGCTACTCAGGAGGCTGAGGCAGGAGAATCACTTGAACCAGGGAGTCGGAGGTTGCAGTGAGTCAAGATGGAGCTACCGCACTCCAGCCTGGCAACAGAGCAAGATTCCGTCTCAAAAAAAATAAATAAATAAAAGTTATTAATTTACATATACATAAATTATATATTTATGATTATACGTAATAGAGATAAATTTTATATAATACATCAAGTATTAAGTTTATATGTATTATTATATATAACATGTGTGTGTATATGTGTGTATATAAAACGTTACTGTACTAGGAGGACATACAGAAAAATCAAGGAAGTCTGCATCCACCTCACTTACAGGCAATTTCTGAGCAGAAGTTTTCCAGCTCATTACCTCACCCACGATAGACAAAGCCAGAGTCCTAACTCCATTGTAGGCATCCGTCTATGCATCATAAGATAATCATATGAGGACTGGACATTAGGAGAAACCACCACCTTTGAGGAGACTACCATGAACACTGGCCTATGAGGCTTTCCATTTTTGAATCTGCTTAAACCACCCAATCAGAGTGGTTAGTCTATGCAAACAAAAAGACAAACAGTTAAAAAACCATCTATGAAAGATGGAGTGAGGAAGTGGGAGGAGGAGGCAGGGCAAGATGGCCAAGTATAGCCCTCCAATCATCGTCCCCATTGCAAGAATGCCAAGTTGAACAACTATCCCCAAAAGAACGCACCTTCATAAGAATCCAAAATCAGGTAAGCCATTGCAGTATCTGATTTTAACATCATAGCCAGGAAAGAGGTGCTGAGGAGGGTAGGAAAGACGGTCTTGAATTGCTGATACCACCCCTCTCCTGTCCCCCAGCAGCAGTCATGTGGCATGGAGAGAGAATCTGTGTTTGGGGGAAAGAGAAGACAGTGCTTCTGGGACTTTGCATTGGAAATCAGGGCTGCCCTGTCACAGTGGAAAGCAACATGGGGAAGAATTTAGCTTTCACCCATGGAGGGAGCATTTAGACCAGCCCTAACCAGTGGGGAATCACCCATCCCAGCTGTGGAAACCTGAGTTCTGGCTAGCCCCAGCACCCTGGGCTAAGGCCCTTTAGGGTTCTAAATAAACTTAAAGGGCAGTCTAGGCCACAGTGACTGCAATTCCTGGGCAAGTGCTGGTGCTGGTGCTGAGCTGGGCTCAGAGCCAGTGATCTTGGAGGCCATACAACCAAAACACCAGCCAGGCAGCCAAGGAAGTGCTTGGCTACCCCTTCCCCAACCCCAGGCCTACAGCTCCAGAAGAGATTTCTTCCTTCAGCTTGAGGGAGGAGACTGGAGAGTAAAGAAAACTTTGTCTTGCAATTAAGATTGACCAGCTCAGCCACAGTTGAATAGGGTACCAAGCAGAGTCCTAAGGTCCCCATTCCAGGCCCTAGCTATGAGATGACATTTCTAGGCACACTGTGCAACAGAATGGAAACTGCTGCCTTGAAGAGAAGAATCCAGTCCTGGCAAGATTCATTACCTGTGTACTAGCCCTCAGGCCTTGACGGTACCCAAGCTGTACTCGTTTGGGGCCTTGGGTTAGGCCAGGGCCATGCTAGCTTCAGGTGTGACCCAGTGCACTCCCAGCTATGGTGGCCATGGGGAGAGACTCCTTCTGCCTGAGGGAAAAAAAGGGAAGAGGAAAGGGGAATTCATCTTCCATCTTGGGCACCAGTTGGACCATGGTAGAGTAGACAATGAAGTGGGTTCCCGGGGTCCTTGATTCCAGGCCTTGGCTCCTAGATAGCATTTCTGGACCCACTTTGAACCTGAGAGGAGCCTGCTTCCCTGAAGAGAGGGACCCAGGCCTGGCAGCATTCATCCCAAGCTGAGTGAAGGGCCCGTGGGCCTTGAATGAACATCAGCAGCAGTCAGGCAGTCTCGATGAAAGCCTGGGGCAGTGGTGTTTACAATGAGAACCTCCTTCTGCATGAGGAAAGGAGAGGAAAGGGTGCAAAGAACTTCATCTTGTGGCTTAGGGACCAGCTCAGCTGCAGTGGAATAGAGCACTAAGGAGATTACTAAGGTTCCTCACTTCAAGCACTGGCTCCCAAGTGGCATATCGAGACCTTCCCTTGGCTGGTGGGGAGGTGACCACCCTGAAGGGAAGGACACAAGCCTGGCTAGATTTGGGTCCTGCTGACTGAAGAGTGCTTGAGCCTTGAGTGACTATCAGTGGTAGCCAGGCAATAGTCACCATGGGCCTTGGGTGAGACCCAGTGCTGTATCAGCTTCCGGTCTTGCCAAGCACAATCCCAGTGGTGGTGGCCACAAGAGTGCTTATGCCACCTTTTCCCCAGCTCGGCAAGGAGCGAGAGATTCCATTTGTTTAGGGGAAAGTGATGAAAGAGGACAAGAGTCTCTACCTGGTAATTTGGAAAATTCTCCTGGATCTTACCCAAGACCACCAAGGGGGTAACTCTATGAGTCTGCAAGAGTGATAGTGTTACTGGGCTTAGGGTATGCTCTAATGAAGATGCTCTAATGAAGAACTGACCCAAGATTTAGATCCTAGCACTCAATTCCCTTTGAATACTTGGAAAAATTTCCCAAGGACAGGTACAAACAAGCCTAAACTGCTAAGACTACAATAAATATTTAACTCTTCAATGCTCAGACATTGATGAACAATCACAACATCAAGAACATCCAGGAAAATATTACCTCACCAAACAAACTAAATAGGGCACCAGTGACCAACCCTTGAGTGATAGAGACATGTGACCTTTCACACGGAGAATTCCGAAATACTATTTTGAGAAAGCTTGACAAAATTCAAGATAACACAGAAAGGGAATCCTATCAGATAAACTTAACAAAGATATTGAAATATGTTAAAATAATCAATCAGTAATTCTGGAGCTGAAAAATGCAATTGACATACTGAAGAATTCATCAGAGTCTCCTAGTAGCATAATTGATCAAGCAGAAGAAAGAATCAGCTTGAAAATACACAGGCAGGGAGGCAAAATTTTAAAAAATGAAGATCTCCTACAAGATCTATAAAATAGCCTCAAAGGGCCAAATCTAAGAGTTATTGGCCCCATTTATGAGAAGAGAGAAAGAGATAAGTTTAGAAAGATTTATTCGAGGGGATATCAGAGAGTTTTCCAAATCTAGGGAAAAATATCAATATTCAAGTACAAGAAGGTTGTAGAACACCCAGCAGATTTAACCCAAAAAAGACTACCTCGAGGCATTTAATGATCAAACTCCCAAAGACCAAAGACAATGAAAGAATCCTAAAAGCCACAAGAAAAAAGAAACAAATAACATACAAAGGAGCTCCCTTACATCTGGCAGCAAACTTCTCAGGGAAACCTTACAGGCTAAAAGAGAGTTGCATAACATATTTAAAGTGCTAAAGGAAAAACGCTTTTATCCTAGAAGAGTATATCCAGCAAAAATATCCTTCAAATATGAAGGAGAAATAAAGACTTCCCAAGCAAGCAAAAGCTGAAGGATTTCATCAACACCAGACCTATCCTACAAAAAATGCTAACAGGAATTCTTCAATCTGAAAGAAAAGGATGTTAATGATCAATAAGAAATCATCATCTGAAGGTACAAAATTCACTTGGTAATAGTAAGTACATGGAAAAACACAAAATACTATAGCACTGTATTTATGGTATGTAAGCTACTCATATCTTAACTAGAAAGACTTAAAGTTGAACCTATCAAAAATAATAATGACAACAATATTTGAAGACATAAATAGTATAAGATATAAATAGAAACAACAGAAAGTTTAAAAACTGAGGAAATAAAATTAAACTGTGGGTTTTTTATTACTTTTTTTTTTACTTGTTAGTTTGTTTTTGCAGTGTTACGCTGTTATAAGTTCAAAATCATGGGTAATAAAATGTTATTTGCAAGCCTCATGATAACCTCAAGAAGCAAACAACAGAAACACAAAAAATAAAAAGCAAGAAATTAAAACATGCCACCAGAGAAAAATCACCTTTCCAAAAGGTGCAATGAGGGGTAGTAGGAAGGAGGGGAGTGGGAATGTTTAATGGGTACAAAAATATAGTTAGATAGAATAAATAGGATCTCGTATTTGATAGCAATATATGGTGACAACAGTTAACAAGAATTTATTGTACATTTAAAAATAACTAAAATTATAATTGGAATGCTTGTAACACAAAGAAATGATAAATGTTTAAGGCGATGGATACCCCATTTACTTCGATGTGATTATTACATATTGTATGCCTATCAAAATATCTCAGGTACCCCCATAAATGTATACATCTACCAATATATCCCTAAAAATTTGAAAATTTTTTAAAAGATAGACTTAGTGAAGCAGGTAAGAGTTCAGGCCGTAAGATACAGAAAAGCATTCAGTCTAGTAAATAGAAATGCTATAATTTGTGTCCTTAAAAAAGTGGGAATATATGCTCATATTTATTCATATGTGCATTTAAATTTAAAACTCCATACACTTATAAAGAAACTAAGAGTACTTAACTGGTTTGGAAGGGTTAGGAGTAGCAGATGAGGTAGAGATGAAAAGATGTTTATATTTAGTTCTTAAAGCCAGTGAATGCCAGTGAATCATTTAAAAATTGACATACACCCAAATCACAAAATAACTCAGTGTCTGCATTCAATCTACTTGAATTCTAATCCCCACTTAAAAACTGTGTGACCTTGGACTATCATTTACTTCTTTAAGTCACCATGTCATCTACAAAATGAAGATAATATACCTATATTACAGAGTAACCTTGAAGATTAAACTATATAATCTCTGTAACATGCTTAGCACATAGTAAGTACTCAATAAATATCAGCTATTAAGATTTTCATTCTTATTGACATATTATGAGCACTTAACAACCTTATTGCACATCACAGAGTCCAAGAAAACTGAAACATGAAAGAATTCAAGTCATTGGTATATACTTCCAGCAATCTTTCACTATGGAGGCAGTGAATGTTTATGCTTGTAATTTTTAGGACCTGACTAGTGGAACAAAAACACCCAAAAGCCATAATCTTACACAGTCTAATAGCATTATTAATTATACCATTTTTTAAGAATAATAATCTGCAGAAGTTCAAAGATCTCATTTTATAACCAGGAAAAATATATCTACTTCATTTTTATTTTTTTCTTAGGTAAAATTTTGGTGAGAAATAACAAAAGGGAATAAAATAAAGTAGGTAGTTTTTGAGATATGGGGAAAACATGCCAGGTTTTATCAAGAGACAGAATTGGAGCAATAAAAAATACTTTTCTGACACAAAGCTATCTACAGATTCAATGCAATGTCTATCAAAATACCAATGACTTTCTCACAAAATGGAAAAAACAATCTTGAAATTCTTATGAAACCAAAAAAGATCCAAAATAGCCAAAGCAATCCTGAGCAAAAAGAACGAAGCTGGAGACATCACACCTGACTACAAATTATACTACAAAGCTATAGTAACCAAAGCAACATAGTACTAACATAAAAACACATAGACCAATGAAACTGAATAGAAAATCCTGAAATAAATCCACACATTCATAGCCAATTCATTTTTAACAAAGTTGCCAAAAACATACACTGTGGAAAAGACAGTCTCTTCTTGAAAACCTAGATATTCACATGCAGACAAAAGAAACTAGACCCCTATCTCTCACCATATTAGAAAAAAAAAAAATCAAAATGGATTAAAGATTTAAATGTGGCCGGGCGCGGTGGCTCAAGCCTGTAATGCCAGCACTTTGGGAGACCGAGGCAGGTGGATCACGAGGTCAAGAGATCGAGACCATCCTGGTCAACATGGTGAAACCCCATCTCTACTAAAAATACAAAACATTAGCTGAGCATGGTGGCGTGTGCCTGTAATCCCAGCTACTCAGGAAGCTGAGGCAGGAGAATTGCCTGAACCCAGGAGGCAGAGGTGGCGGTGAGCCGAGATCGCGCCATTGCACTCCAGCCTGGGTAACGAGAGCGAAACTCCGTCTCAAAAAAAAAAAAAAAAAAGATTTAAATGTAAGACCTGAAACTAAAACTTCTGGAATAAAACATGAATGAAATGCTTCAGGACATTGGTCTGGGCAAAGACTTCTTGAATTAAGACCTCAAAAGCATAGGTAACCAAAACAAAAATTGACAAATGGGATTACATCAAGCTAAAAAGCTTCTGCATAGCAAAGAAACAATCAACAAAGCGAAGAAAATGAAGAAAGAAAATATTGCAGACTATTTATCTAACAAGGGATTAATAATTAGACTATATAAAAAATTCAAACAACTCAATAGCCAAAACCAAATAATCTGATTTAAAAATGGGCAAAAGATCTGAATAGACATTTCTCTAAAGAAGACACAGAAATGGGTTACATCGTGAGAAAAGTGCTCCACATCACTAATCACTAAGGAAATGCAAACCAAAATCACAAAGAAATATTATCTCACCCCAGTTAGAATGGTTATTATCAAAAAGTCAGAAAATAACAAATGCTGACAAGGATGCAGAGAAAAGAGAATGCTCAGACACTGTTAGTGCTAATATAAATTCATATGGTCTCTATGAAAAACAATACGCAGTGTCATCAAAAAACTGAAAATAAAAATATGTGATCCAGCAATGCCTCTGGATCCATCTATCCAAAAATAGAGGAAATAGTATATTTCTGAGATTTCTAAGGGCAAGAAGCATTTGCACTTCCATGTCTATTGCGGTTCTAGTCACACTAATCAAGATACGCAATCAACCTAAATGCCAACCAGTGAATGAATGGAAAGAGACAATGGAGTGTATATACAAAATGGAATATTATTCACAAAGACTGAAATCTTGTCATTTGCAACAACATGAATGGAACTGGAAGACATTATGTTAAGTGAAACAAATCAGAAAGAAAGACAAATATCACATACTCTTATCATATGTGGGAGCTAAAAGATGATCTCACAGAGATAGTGACTATAATTGTGGTTACCGGAAGCTGGGAAGGGTAGTAGAGAGGGAGGGATAAAGAGGGGTTGTTTAATGGGTACAAAAGAAAAGTTAGATAAAAGGAATAAGAACTAGTGTTCAGTACAAGAATAGTTTATTACATACTTCAAAATAGCCAGAGAAGAAGATTTGAAATGTTCCCAACACAAAGAAATGATAAATGTTTGATGAGATGGATATCCCAGTTACCCAGATTTGATCATTATATCTTGTATGCCTGTATCAAAATATCACATATATTCTACAAATGTGTACAACTACATGTTTACGAGCTACAGAAGGTCAGCTCGAGGAACCATTAAAAAGATTTTCACTGGCTCTTAGTTCCCTGAGAACAATCTCAGACTGCCAGCCTTTTCTGGCTGCTTTCAAATTAGTTAATAAGGTTAGTCTTATTTGATGACAGCTTTTTCTAACTACCTGATTGGTACTGCAATAATCTTTTCTTGGAACAATCAAATTTTATAATTTTTAATATAAACAAAATTATGTATCGATAAAAAATTTTTTTAAAGAAAATATCTCTCTGAACTAGTTGGATTAATAGGGGTCTTTATCTGGGGGAAAGGTATTTTTATGAGAACCACTAACTGTAAACAAACAATGAGGAAAACTGGTTAAGTCTGCGAAATTCCATAAAGACACTGAACACAGCATATTAGATTCAGTACTCACATATATTATTCAGTAGCTAGAGGTCTCCTCATTATTTTTGTAAAGCTCCATATGGCATTCTTCATTTATTTAATAACATGTAATATATATTTAAATGTCCCTTTGTGAAAACAGAAGGTAGATTCATGATCATGTCATCTCAGCCCGGGATTGCCCAGTTACAAGTGACTGGGACAACCAAACCCCACTGCCCAAAGCTAGCAGTCCTTTCCTCATTTCTCAGCTGGTCAAGCCAGACTGAGGTGAGACAGGTTTCCCAGGAAATACTTTTAAAACTCCACTAATGGATGCTTCTGACACCATTTCCTCTCTATACCCTTTAAATGAATGGCATCAACTCTAACCCACAATCTTACATAAGATAACACAATAGAAGAAAAGAAACAGAAGACCTAATTGCACGAACACTGGCAGATGAATGATTCAATTGGGTACGACAGAGTAGGCTTCAGAAAACCTTTTAGGGATGAACTAGCCTATCTCATCTCATTCTGTTTGCCCAAAAATAAATAAAGGCAAGCACACACAAATCAGTGAATGAATAATATCACTGAGTGAACCGAAACAATGGTGGTTATGCCCATATTTTATTTTATTAAGTATCACAAGTAAATTTTCTTTTTTTTTTTTAAGAGACCAGGGGAGAGCTCGAACACAGTCCCCCACTACCACAAATTATGCAGTCTAGTATCCCACATTTGGGGAAATCGCAGTGGTCAGCACATCTGGAGTGCAATGGATAAGCCTCGCCCTGGGAAACCCACTTTCGTGATCATGGTATCTCCCCTGCCAGGTAAGTATCAGCACAAGTAAATTTTCAATCCATACCAACAATAAATTCATAGCCAGTACTTTCTCATAAACATCTGAACTACAAAAGGTCAGCTCAAGGAACCATTAAAAAGATTTTCACTGGCTCTGAGTTTGCTGAGAACAATCTTAGACTGCCAGGCTTTTCTGGCTGTTTTCCAATTAGTTGATAAGATTAGTCTTATTATTTGATGACAATTTTTTCTAACTACTGATTGGCACTCTAATAATCTTTTCTTGGAACAATCAAATTTTATAATTTTTTAATATAAAAAGATTTAATTCCAGAGGTTCTGATCAAATTAAACAGAATCCTAATTAACTAGTAATCAAATTGTACAGCAGGTAATGTTTAAGTTACAGTATGGAACGTTAGCAATACTTGTAATAACAGCCTCTCTCTAGGGACTTAGCAAGGCTTGCTGGGATTGTTCAAAGCCCTCAGGACAGGGTCAGAAGTTACTGAAAAGAAACCGAGGTACTTGTGTGTATAAAGAACGTGGACAATGAGGCCAAAGGTGTAAATATGATTTGCTTAACTGTAGGTGAGGTGAGAATTTTATAGGAAAATAATGTAAAGCTAAGAAACAGGACTATTAACTAGATCTAGGCTTTTCCTGGCTTCTCTACTTACATAAAACACCAAAACATAAAATAATTTATTCTTAATCCAAAGTTAAAATTTTTTGGGATCAAGTCTCATTCACTCTGTAAAGCCAACTCCATTGACTTCAACTAACTGCATGGAACGCCATGTATTTGCAAGGCACTGCTAATAAAAATAATAATTAATAAGTAAGTGATCCTTGGACATTGATTCATTAAAAAATTATCCAAGGGCACACTTCCCCATCTTCTCTCTCCTACAGCCCCCTCTCAAGCTCTATTTCATTCGGACCTTGCTGTGACACATCTACCGTTGCCCATACCTCACAGTTCAGATTTATGCTATCTCTAGGCTCAAAATGAAGGTTAAACTTTTTAAAGGGTTGATGGAAATTTATGAGAAAATATTTAGTTTCTCGGCACGGGAAAAATGCTGTAATTCATCCGTACAAATCAGATGAAGTCATTACAAATGACCCTGATCTTCCTCAGATGCTGCCACATTAAACAGTAACTTGCACATAAATTTTGACAAATCCAATCTCACAGCTAATCTTTCACCAAAACTGTGACCAATTAAAAATTCGTCTGTATACACACATTAATGATGAGAACTAGACCTAACTTCGGTAACCTAGGCTTTCTCTACATGGAAGACATCTGCCCTGGCACACCAACAGAGATCAACCCTCCATTGCCTGACTCTCCCCTCTGCGATTAAAGAACAGTCTACAGCATTCTGAGGGAACTTTCATGAAGCCTTAGACACCCAGGGAGCCTGCACAAATTTGACCTCACTTATAAGGCTACATTTTAGGTGACAACTGCACTCCTCAGTGACAGTTCAACTCCTGTCATCAAAAAGAAGAAAAAGAAGCCACACATCTCTTCTTCCAAAGAGTAAACAAAATAAAACACCATGTGATCTTTTAGTCCCACACTCATGTAAGAAAACACAAGAAAAAATGAAACCTCAAACTCAGAGACCCAGAGCTGTAAGCCTCCCTACAACTCTCATCAGGGCAAAGCAACAAATTGTGAGGAACTCAAAAATGAACAGTACTTCACAAGAGCATATTGATTTTCAATAAAGCCATTTACACATTTTTGCTTGGACTACAAGTAGCAAGCTGCTTTCTCAAAGCCTCTCTCACTGAATTAAAAAGTGTGGACAATGTCCTCATTCACTACATAAAGTCGTCTTTGGAAATATTCTTGATGAGAAGAAGATTCTCATCAGAGAGGAAAGGGGAAACAAAAATAGACAAAATGACATTTGATATTTTTCCCTGACTGGCTTAATTACTTGGAAAAGATAAAAGAATACACAGACCTCCAGAACAAAAAGGCATTTGTTTGAAATATAGCATGGTTCATATTGGCTCTGCACCAGTGAGCCTTCCAACAGACGGAGCACGGGAAATTAAGAAGAGACTGCCCTGGGAAAGTATTTAAATACTAGGTGAATGATGATTTCTCTTTATTGTAGTCCTTCAAAGTAATACCTCAGTGTCCATTGAAAACCAAGAGATGTTTTTAATGAAGAAATTAAACTGAGGAAAGAGACAATACAATTCACTCTATTGCTGGTCAACCTCCTGTTTTACAGTGGTTTTAGTGCCACAAACAGTTGGCCTTTCAATATAAATAATAATAACGATGACTGCGAAGGAGAAATATACGACAATGAAAAGGCAGGAAGAGGAGAGAAGGAAGCCTCTGTGACACCACATGGATCTGCTGGGTTTACGAGTTGCTGTGGATCTGGCCGTCCACCACTGGCGTGCATTCTGTCCCTCCCTCTGTGTCGGTACTTCTGGTGGAGGGACTGACACGAAGCTGTAAGGATGGGCCAAGAGGATTATAAGCCAATCATGGCAAACCCATGCCCCTTGACAGGGATTGGCTTTAAACCAAGGCTAGTCCATCAACTGATGAAAGGATTAAAAATAAACTGTGGTATATCCATACACTGGAATATTATTTGACAATTTCAAAAGTGAAGTGCAGTACAGATACATGCAACAACATGGGTGGACCTTGAAGACATTATGCAAAGTGAGAGAAGCCAGTCACTAAAGACCACATATTGTATGATTTTATTTATATGAAATACTGGGAACAGACACATCTATAGAGGTGGAAAGTAAAGTGGTGGCCGTCTAGGGCTGAGGAAGATGGAAAAGTTGGAGGATGATAGCTAGAAAGTGGGAAGTTTCTGTTGGAGGTAATGAAAATATTCTAAAAGTGACTGTGGTGATGGCACACAATCCATGAACATACCAAAAGCCATTGAGTTGCATAATTCAAATGGGTGAATTGTAAATATACGAATTATATTTCAATAAAACTGTTCTTTAAAAAGGCCAAAGGCAACAGTCCCATGAAATTCCCCTGCGTGTTCATGTAAATCCAACTCTATTTAGTTTAACTAACTGCATTAGACACCATGTATTTGCAAGACAGTGCTAATAATAATAATAATAATAAATGAGTAAGTGGTCCTTGGGCATTGATTGATCTATTCGATGAATATTTATTAGATGACTTCTAAGACAAGAACTGTTCTGGGGACTAGAGATACAGCAGGAAACAAAACAGATAAAATCTCTGTGCTGCAATATGAATGGAACTGGAGGTGGGAGGGAAGGATGAAGAGAAGTTGGTTAATGGGTACGAACACACAGATAGAAGAAAAAAGTTCTAATGTTTGATAGCAGACTAGGGTAGCTATACTTAGCAACAATATCTTATATATTTCAAAGTAACTAGAAGAGAGGACTTGAAAATATAGCAGCACATGGAAATGATAAAAACTCAAGGTGAGGGATACCCCAAATACCCTGACTTAATCATTACACATTCAACGCATGTAGCAAACACTCTCATGTATGCCATAAATATATAAAATGTTTTGTAGCAATTAAACAATCTCTGCACTTAAGAAGATGATGAAAAATCAGCAAACAAACAGAAAAAACAGTAAAGTGCATTGTTGCTTAGATGACAGTAAGTGAACTAGAGAGAAACAAAGCTGCCAAGCTGGACTTGGGATTTAAGGTTCAGTCGTCAGGGTAAGCCTTACCGAGATGAAATCTGAATAAAGGCCATAGGGAAATACTGGTTCAGAGACGGGCATGTAACCAACCCAATTTGGCACAATCAGATTAAAACAAAAGAAAGGAAAGAAAAGGCCTTTTGTTGAGTGGTTGGGGATCTGGTGCTGTCTCACTCTTACTCTCACTCTCTTGCACACTCTCTCTCTCTTGCTCTTTCTCACACACACACACACACACACACACACACACACCCTGATGTGAAAAACAAAGCACATAGTCCCCAAAACTACCTTCTACAACCACAAGGACAACCTGCCCTACAGTGAAGCTGGCACAAGACTACAAAGCAGAGATACAGAAATAATATGGATTTTTTATCACATCATCAATTAATGACACCGAAACCACCCCCTTGCCTCTCCACTTCCAAGCCTGTAGCCCAACAAATTTTCTTCTTGTGTGGACCACATTAAATGTGCACACATATCCTCCACAGGAGATACATCAGGATTCCTTTTCAAGAGATTTCTTACTCTTTCTCTCATCACCCCCTGTGGAGAAATTACCGTAGGGCTGAATACAAGGCTGGGAGGTGAGCAGGGGCATTGTGTGTGAACTCCCAGCATCCATTAAACACAAGCAGCTGAAAGGGGAAAAAGTGGTCATAAGCAAGAAAAACACACAGAGTATTTGAACTTCCACAACTCCTTTCTTTTTTCATCAATTAGCTGGATCAAAATTTAATGAATATTTCCTGTTGCAAAGCAGTGTACTAAATGCCAAGAATACAGTAGCTCACTCCCTCACAGCATGTAGAAGTCCGGAGAAGTGGGCAAGCAAATAATTGAAAAAAAAAAACAAAAAACTATTAACCCTTACAAGTGGCGTGAAGGAAAGAAACTGGGAGCTCAGAAACAGAATGGGAAGGAAAAGCACTTTGCAGAGCATGATTAGAAAAGTCCTCTCTAAGGAAGTGGCATTAGCAGCTCTATAAGAGTCCCCAGTGGCTCTTACATCAATGTGAGCAAGGATGAACACCAAAAAACTGAGAAAAGAGAGAGAGAGAAACGGCGTTTCGATAATATACCTCCGGGCTCTTTTAAAGAAAACATCACAGAGAATCAAATTCTCCCTTTCTGAATGTTTTAACTCAGTTCTAGTGTGAACAGACAAACCTCTTATTGCAAAACCAAGGTTAATTTCCTAGAAGATACACTGCCAAACATCCAGAGCCAGAGAGATATAACATAAAGTAGGGGGCTGTCTTAAGACCACAGGGAATATGGAAACGATGCGGCTTACTTAGAGATAGAAAAATGCAAATAATGGCTAGAAAATACTCGTGGGTCTGTGACTAAACTGGCATAAGGAGACTGTTGGTGACTTGTCAGATTCTAAGAGTTCACTTCTTAGAAGTGAAACACCTGAGGGCATTTTATACCTTTGGGAAACGTTTAAAATAATAAATTACCATTTTCAAAAGTGAAAGACAAAGATGCAGAGCTACACCAATGGAATGCTATGAGAAAGTCAGAAGAATGAAATCATGGGCAGAAGTTATAAAGAAAAAATAATAATTCAGCATGCCTTTATTAGAAATATTAGCTAAACAGAGGAGGACGGGACAGGAGAGCAGAGACAAAGGGAACTAGTGTCATCATTGAGACAGGGGGCCCCAGCAGGGGTGGGGGTGCTGATGCTTTGCAAGGACTAAGCTGATTCTTGAGGAGGAAGAGTCCAGCAGGTGGCAATGGGCATGACTCATGCCCACCCATCCCCTGTGGAGCACACTGGCTTCCATATTACCTCCCCTGCTGTTCAACATTTAGGAGGTATCGCGTGCACAAAGAAAGCAGAACTACATGCAGGAGCGACATGCCCGGTTTAGATTGTTACTATGCTATCAATGTCAGCATTGCTTTTTCCATTTCAATGAAAGATTTTGGAGTTTTAACACAAGAGAAGAATGGGACCGAACTTGGAGTGCAAGATAGGAAATGTCTCATGGGAAATAGAATTCACACAATGTACCCTTAGTCCGTTTGTCATGATGAACCCTGAACCAATAACTAAATAGTCATAGATTATTAAAACCACAAGTGACTTAGCCCAGTTAATGCCTTTGGAGCTCAGTCTGAGTTTGTCTTTAAGAGGAACAACCTAAGGCTCAGTTGATAACAAGTCCAGGGACCCTAGAAATAAAGGAGTCCAGGGAACCTAGGAATAAAAGCTAAAGTCATTCACCAAAGCTGCAATTCTTACATTTCACATCAACAGCTATTTCCATAAACCTCCTATTCTTCGATCCTGAAGTATCTAGAAAAAAGAACTAAGAAAAAAAGCAAGAGAGGGTGCAAAAGGAGGAAGACAATATAAGGACCGTCTCCATTCAAATTGCTGTGACAAAGTACCATGGAATGGCTGGCTTGTGAATGTCAGACATCGATTCCTCACAGTTCTGGAGGCTGGAAGTCCCAGATCAGGGTGCCAGCATGGTCAGATTCTGGTGAGGACTCCCTTCCCGGTTTCACACTGCCAACTTTCCAGTGGACTGTAGTTCCGTTATCCTTAGGGAGTAGATTCCAAGAACCCCAGAGATGCCTGAAACCGTGATAGTACCAAATTCTATACGTGCTGTTTTTTCCTATACATACATACTTTTGATAAAGTTTAACTCATAAATTAGGCACAGTAAGAGATTAACAAGAGTAATTAATTGAAAAGTAGAACAATTATAACAATATACTGTTCACAGTTTAACAGATGTGTTCTTACCATAGATCTTAGCTGCCTCAGCATATGACTTTTATTCTTTCCTTATTAATCTTGATGTTTCACTTTTCACTTAAAGGAAGCACTTTACAGTTTCTCTTTGGCACCTCTGAATTGCTCACATTGCTATTCTTGTGTTTTGGAGCCATTATTAGATAAAATAAGAGCAAGTTGAACACAAGCACTGGAAGGCCTCAACAGTGAATCTCATAACAGAAACAGCAACGAAGTGACGGAAGGGTGGGCAGGGCCCGCAGTGGGGATAGGCTGGACAAAGGGATGATTCTCGTTCCAGCAAGACGGAGCAGGACCATGCAAGCGTTAATCGCACTACTCAGAACAATGCAGGTCACGACATATGGGTTATCTCTGAAATTTTCCATTTAATATTTTTGGATGGCAATTGACCACAGGTAACTGAAACTGTGGGAAGTGAAACTGCAGATAAAAGGACGCTATTGTACTCTCTCGTGGCAGAAAGAAAGCTAACTAGCTCTCTAGCCACTTCTTATTAGGGCACTAATCCCTTTCCTCAGGGCTCCACCCTCATAGCTAATTTTCTCCCAGAGGTCCTACCACCTCCTAGAGTAACATTAGGATGAAGCTTTCAGTATATGAATTTGGAGGGGAAACAAACATTCAGTCTATTGCAAAAACCAAATAAACCTAAAATATATGACTTGTGCCTTAAAACAAAAAATAATTTTGAAAAGAATATAAAAGTAAGATGCATAGAACCCTGAAATTAAAAAAAAAAAACAATAAACAAAGAGCCTTGACATTATTCAAATATCATACATCACTCTGTCTTCTCTTTGCCACAAGTATCAAAAGAAATAGGCCCTTTCATGAACTGCAGTCAACTTTCAATCACCTGTTCCTGGAACTTAGTGGCAAGGAGCCAGATCCCAGCCCCTGCATGAGGCAAATGCTCACTGGAAAAGGATAACTCTACTGCTTTTATACTTATTCTAAACAATGTTCATTACTCAATCAAATACACTAAGAGACATAAGGAGACCAGACATAGTTAACACAAACCAAGAATAATAGTCAAGAGGAAGAGACACATAGGGGCTCCAGAAAATGGAGTAAACAGTCACAGACTTTAGTTATGCTTAGAGTGTTCTAGGAGACAAAAGACAAGTTTGAGAATTTCAGCAAAGATGTTTTGGAGGGCCTAACTAGTACATTAAGGCAAGAAAAAAAAGATACTAGGATTGGAAAAAAAATTTTATTGTGTTGCTGATGACATGATTGCTGGTGTTGAAAAAAGAATGTATAGGTAAATTATTAGAAATAATAAATGAATTGATCAAGATATCTGGGTAAAGCTTAATGTTTAAATATGACGATTTATATATATTAGCCACTAAAAGTTTGAAAATGATATATTACAAAGATGTTACTATAATACCATCAAAATATCATAAATATGAATAACAAAAGACCTGTAAGACTTCTGCATAGACACTATAAAATATTACTTAGAAAAATGTAAGAAAACATAAACAAATGGAATCATTTATCATATTCATAGAAATACTGAAACTCAACATTGTGAAGATAATTCCCCTCAAATTTATAAATAGATTTAATGGAAACCCAATGAAAATTCCAAAAGATATATTGTGTGGAAATTGACAAGAGAATTTCAACTTTTATATGAAAATACAACAGATCAAGAATAGCAAGGACACTGTAGAAGAGGAAAAAGGCAGGAGTACTTACTTTTTCAGAATTATTATTTATATATATATATATTTATTTATTTATTTATTTATTTATTTAAAAATAGGGTCCTGCTCTGTTACCTAGGCTGGCGTGAAGTGGTGCAATCATAGCTCACTTCAGCCTCAAACTCCTGGGCTCAAGTGATCCTCCCACCTCAGCTTCCTATGTAGCTAGGACTGCAGGCATGTGCCACTATGCCCAGATAATTTTTGTATTTATTTATTTATTTTTGTAGAGACAGGATCTGGCCATGTTGCTCAGGCCGGTCCCAAACTCCTAACTCCTGGCCTCAAGCGATCCTCCTGCAAATTAAATCCACAATGAAATACCAACACACATCAGAATAGCTAAAACTAAAAATACAAGAAGAGGCAAGAATTGGGAAGATGTCAAGATTCCGGGATGTTCATATACTGATAGCAGACATGGAAATTGTACAACCATCTTAGAAAATATTTTGTCATTATCCACCAAAGTTAAAAATGCACACACTAAGATGTAATAAGCTCTCTTCCATACAGAAATGCATACATGCACATCAAGATACAAGTAGAAGAATGTTTATGGCAGCATTACTAGTAATAGTAAAAAAATATATATTAGCAATAGAATGACTAAACGTGGAATACTCTATAATAGCAGTGTCCAATAAAAATATAAGGCGAATTACATATGCAATTTTAAATGTTGTAGTAGCCACATTAAAAATAAGAAATAAACAAGTAAAATTAGTTTTAATATTTTATTTAACCTAATCCATCCAAAATATTATCATTTCAATATATAAACAATATTAAAAATTATTAATGAGATATTTTACATTATTTTTTGTACTAAATATTTGAACTCTGGAATGTACTTTACACTATAGCACATCTTATTTCCGACTAGTCACATTTCCAGGGCTCAAGAGCCTCCTGGGGTTAGTGGCTCTATATTAAATAGCATATCTTTATCGCAATTAAATGAGCAAATCACAGCTACATGCAAAATCAATGAATCTCTCAAATATAATATTAAGCAAAAGAAACCAGATACAAGAGAATGCATATTATATGATTCCATCTGGCTCAAAAACAAGCAAAACTGCCATGCTGTTAGAAGTGAGAACAGTGCACTGCTCCCCTAGGGAACAGGGAGAGGGTAGTGATTAAACGGGGCAGAGTTTAGACTGCTAGGATTGGGGCAATGCTCTGTTTCTTGATGTGGATGTAGCACAGTTGTTCACTTTGTGAGCATTCATTGAACACTTTTCTGTACATGTGTTGTAGTTCTCAACTTTTTTAAATGGGGGGAGTAAAGAAGAAAGGGGAGAAAAGAAAGAAGGGAAGAAAAGAAAGCTACAACTGATAGCCAAGTACATGCTAGAATTTAAGAGGAAGTTAAAATCACAGAAGGGGGTTTAGCAATCACCTAAGCAGAGAACAGGAAAATTCACACATCTGTGATTGATTTACTTGATGAAAATATACTATAAATCAAAGAAAACACAATTCTGAAGGTTCAGAAGAGAGTGCCTCTGAATAGGATCAATTATAGGTTCCAAAAGGAAATGTCAAAAAATGAGACCCAAATTGTTTCAAGTTACCCAAAAGTAAGGGACAGAAGAATCCAACTAAAGCCCTGTGGGCTACATCTTGCCCACAGACCTGTTTCATTTGGCCTATGCACCGTTAAAACAAATACTCTTTGAACCTAGCTTTTAATATCTAGATTCTCTCCCAGAGAATGGCAGTGGGCCCTCACTGATCAGCACTTTTCCTTCAGCCTGTGCCATTCATTTACTGTACCTGGGTAGTCACGGTGCAAAGCGAGATTTCAACTCAGGCCTCTCTGGTTTTAAAGTCTTTTTCCTTTCCAATCCCAGAAAGAGAATATAGGTGCTGGGGCTGAAAAGAATATAACAACTAAGAACTTACTATTGAGACTTACTATTCCCCCTTTCCTCTAAACTTCAATATTATTTTCCCAAATGAAAGGAAGAATGCCTTTACAGTTTTGTTGTTGTTGTTGTTGTTGTTTTGTTTTGTTTTTTGTTTGTTTGTTTTGAGACAGAGTCTCGTTCTGTTGCCCAGGCTGGAGTGCAGTGACGAAATCTCAGCTCACTGCAACCTCTGCCTCCCAAGCAAATCTCCTGCCTCAGCCCCCAGAGTAGCTGGGATTACAGGCACACACCACCATGCCTGGCTAGTTTTTGTACTTTTATTAGAGACAGGGTTTCTCCATGTAGGCTAGGCTGATCTTGAACTTCAGCCTCCCAAATTTCTTTACTTTTTACTTTTTAGTGATGCCTTCTCCATCAGTTATTTTTAGAAGTTGCTAATTACTATGTACGATAGAATTGCCCAAAAGCTGCTTTTCTAGAAACCACTTGAGGGAAGTCTTGGTGACCTATTCAAGTCACCTGTTGACCTGTTTCCCAGCTCAAAGTCCCTGAAAAAGAGATTTTAATGCATCATCACAGTCACAGAGGAGTTTTCAGAATACCCTAAGGTGTGTACACAGTAATGTGGACAGAGATGTTATGTTGGATTCCGTGAGGCAATATCTGCAGATGTGCCTTGAAAAGTGTAGTCCACTGCATTAAATGTAAAAATGTGTTAATTAAAATAACCTGGAAATTTATTGCTAGAACTAGAACAAGAAGCTGAACACTGTTTCTGAGGTAACATTTAATTGATGGTCAGCAAATCAATGTGCTACAGCACAGCATGATTTAGGAGTGATTAAATTTACTCTACTCTGCTTAATGTAAATGAAAGGTTCATACTCCTAATCCCTGTTTGCCCAAGGCCTCATGGCAAAACCTTTCTGCTAATGACTAGGAAGTGACTCGGAGAAAGAGAAAAGCAAATAGGAACCTCATGCTGTACCAAAAAAACACAACTCAGACTGTTCTAAGAACAAGCAACTGAGCCCTAAGACCATCAACAACTCCAAGTAAAAGTTAGAGAACCACCCTGTCTTCCTTGGGTCACTGTTTTTTATTTCTCCCCTCTAAGTATATCATCAATAAATCTGATGCTTTTATTCACCTATGGAATATTCCACTGCATCTTTGGTATCCAAAATTTGGAGACTAAAAGGAACTATGAGATTTATAGACACCTAAGGGATGTATCTAATAAACATAAGTGCAATAAATAAAGTTAAATGGTACCACTTTTACAAAAAAACAGATCTACTATCTCCATAATCTATGATATTTGTCATGTGTCTGTTGTGTTGATTCTAAAATAATCACACTGATAATGATGACTCAGTATCAACGTATAGATTAGTGTGAAAATTAAGTAACTGGCTTTTAGTTTTGACTGCCCTGAGATAAATAGCATAATCGTTCAGTGCTTCAGTTTATCCCACTGTGAAAGAAGTGATTTTGTTTATCCTCTGTACTCTTCTCAGAAAAGACTGTTACTGACCAAAGCCTTTAACTATGGAGGGAAATAACACATGTATCAAAAGTTATTGATGCTAGCCATGGCATACACAGCTGTGAACACTCAGATACCAGCCTGGGAGAACAATTCATGACATCCACACGTGACATATTTCACCCGCAGATTACCAAGGTCGATTCTCTCACACTGGCCAACTAGGTAGGTGTCCCTTTCCTCTCCTACAATTTCTGGAGCTATAAGGTAAACCTAAGAAGACTTTTCCAAAAGAACAAGAGTGCCTCTCTGATAAAGATTTGCGAGTAGCTGTATTTTCCTTCTCCAAAAGAAAAAAAAAAAAATCCACACTACATAACCATTGTGCTTCAAATGTATATTGATAACTCACAAAAAAGCAAATTAAAATAAAGTCTAGAAGAATTAAAGAGCTCTATTCTTTTTTTACTAAGAAACAAATTTACGTTTACTCCGTTGACTCCATCCAAGATTCTTACTCCTTCCACTGTCTGACCTACATTCCACCTTCTCTCAAAAAGGAAAAAGTCTTCAAGAAAGAAAAATTAATTGCAAAAGTTCAGTTCCAAAGCAATCTTCTTGTACTCAGGATTTATTTACCAGACTGATTTGATCCAATGTCTAGGACACACCAAGTCAAGGAATTAATAGGCACTATTTGATAAGTCAGCTGAATCTTATCCCTCTACCAGAACCAGTGGTGAGATAGGACAGGACTGGCAAAGAACAAAAAAAGAAGAAAGAAAAGAAAATAGGGAAGAGGAGGGGAGGGGAGAGGAGGGGAGGGAAGGGAAGGGAAGGGAGGGGAGGGAAGGGAAGGGAGGGGAAGGGAGGGGAGAAGAAAGAAAGAAAGAGAGAGAGAAGAAAGAAAGGAAGGAAGGAAGGAAGGAAGGAAGGAAGGAAGGAAGGAAGGAAAGAAAAGAAAAGAAAGAAAGAGAAAGAGAAAGGAAGGAAGGAAGGAAGGAAAAGAAAGAAAAAGGAAAGAAAAGAAAGAGAGAAAGAGAGAGAAAGAGAAAAAAGAAAAAGAAGAGTGTTCACTAAATGGAGATGTGGACACCCAGGCATGTCCTTGGGTTGATACTGGCAAAAGTCCCAGTCCTGCACATTTATGTAAGCTATGTTTCGATGTGAGAGAAGAATCAACTGCCGAACTTAAGAGTAATAAAACAATAGTAGCCACTGCTTATTGAACATTTAACTTTGTACCGTTTACATATACTATCTCAGTACCTACATGGATATTTGTTTTAGTCTATGTAGGCTGCTAAAACAAAATACACTAAACTGAATAGCTTTTAAGCAGCAGAAATTTTTTTCTCCTGGTTCCGAAGGCTGGGAAGTCCAAGATCGGGAGCCAGCACGTTCAGATTCTAGGGGCAGCCCTCTCCTGGCTTGCAGACTGCTGACTTTTTGCTGTGTCCTCACATGGAGAAAGGAGCTCTGTAGTTCCCCAGAGGCTTTTGCATAAGGACATTAATCAGGTTCATTAGGACCCCACCCAAAGGCCTCACCTTCTAATGCCATCATCTTGGAGGTTACAATTTCAACATAAATTTTGAGGAGACACAAAGGTTTAAAACATAGTAATACTATTATTATTATTATTATTATTATTAACCTTATTTTGCCAAGAGAAAGTCGTTATTTGTTTTCTTTTTCTATGTAATTAATTACTCCCAAAATCTAGCAGTTTAAAACAACAAATGTGCTATCTCCCAGTTTCCGAGGGTCAGCAATCCAGGAGAAACATAGCCAAGTAATTTGGTCCAAGTATCATGAGGCCGCAGTCAAGATGTTGGTTAGAGACACAGTCTGTGACGGTCTAATGGGCCTGGAAGATCTGCTTCCAAGTTCACTCATGTGACTTTTAGCAAGAGACCTCAGATCTTTGCCACATGGGTCTCTCGGGAGGGCTCACAACACAGCTGCTGGCTTCCACCAGATTAAGTGACTTAAAAGTGACAGAGCTACCAAGATGGAAGTCTCAGTCTTTTATAACCTGATCTCAGAAGTGACACACCATCATTTCTGCATATTTTATTGATCATATAGACTAACTGTAAACATGAGAGATGATTCCATAAGGGTGTCAACATAAGAATGTGGGGTTCCCTGGGGCTATCTTGGAAGTTGGCTACCATAAAAACTGATGCATGGAAAGGTACTAACTTGTCACATAGAGTTAGTACTGGATAATCAAGATGTATACTCGGGGGTGTGATTCTATTCAGAGCCCCCATTCTTTAGAACTAATAAGCTACTACAGAGCTAATAAGGGGAGAACTGAGAAAAATGTTCAACATGCAGATCTAGAGGACAGCCCTTCCCATTTGGAAGCCTACCCAAGAAAGGGTTCAGCCTGAGAGTCCTCACTCCATGGACTCCAGCATGACTGGAAGTCTCATCAGGACACTGATGTACTTCAGCACAGGACCCTCAGCCTGTTTGCTTATTCTTCTTCTTTCCACCGCTAGCACAATGTGAGATGCTCTGTCCAAATCCAAGTTTTTGTCCAAAAACAGACTTGGGCTGGAGAACAGGACAAATTCAGAGGTTGTATCAACTGGGAAGCTTTAAATAACAAAACAGAATATTGTTTTCTTAAGGTCCTTTGTAGTTTCTCTTCCCGGAGCATAAATTCACATGCTCTCTCAGCTAAACACTGGGAAGAAATAAGTTCAGCTAAACAAATGAAGAAGAAAGCTTTAGTGACTTTTAAAAATATTAGTAGCCATATTTCTTTAACAGACATTCATTTCCTGGATTAGACACTAAGGAACTAACATTATCATTCTATTTTATTTATTCTATGCATCTGCGGATTACAGAATAGATCATGTTAAGTATAATGCTTTGAAAGGACCCTTCAGAGAAAGAACTAAATGAATTTTCCCATCTATTCTTAATATTCTCCCTACTGAATGCAGACAGCAACAGGAAAATTCAAAGCTATTATTTTTAATGTCAAATGCCTTTACTAGTCCAATAAAAGGGGAAAGATATTAAACTTTTTATACGACAAGAAGCAGATAGCACATATCTTCAAGAAACACATCTTAATCAAATTGAACATAGGAAATTAAAAAGAGGATAGATGAGTGAAGGTATCCATCTTCACTTAATTAAAAAAAAAAAAGCTCTGGCAATTCTTATGAACAAGAGAGCATGTCTTTTCTCCCCTTTGTTCCTTTCAGAGGAATAGTGTGGATTAATTTTGGTTCAAAAGTTCTGAAAAGAACACCTGAGAAATTGCCATATTCATAGTCTTCTGATGAAAAGGAAATACCCCTCTTTCAGGCAAACCCCTCTTACGTTAGGAAATAACACCAGTGAGAAAAAGCAGACATGGACTTCAAACACAACTACACAGCTTGGCCAAGGGAAGTTCGAAGGCCTTCCTGATGACCTTCCAGGGTAGCTGTAAACACCAGACGAGAGACTGCTAGGAAAAATAAAGCCCTGTCCAGGTATAAGGTAGGAAAAGTGGCACATGTTTGTGAAAGTTATCTACATAAAATACTTCAAAATTAGGCTTACAACTACATAATTCAGCCAAACTATCATAACCCAAGAAAAATTATGATAGCAAATGTTTATCAAATATTCACTGTCAGACACTCTGCATATATATATGAATCTTCACAACAAATCTGAACACTGTGTATAGTCTCATTTTATAAATTAGTCAACAGGTTTCAAAAAGTTAACCTTCCCAAGGTCATGAAGCCCATAGAGCCGGCATCTGGATTTGTATATAAGTATGTCTGATTCCCAGCCACAGAGTAACTCTACCACATTGTCTCTCTAATTCTGCAGATACTTTTTTCTCAAGAATGAAGAATTACCCTGCTCAACTTTGGAGCACAAAAGGAACCTCACCCTAATAGCACATTCACAAATATGCTAGACGCAACACACAATCACATACATACACACCGAGATTTCACATTACATTCTGCAAGTCAGAAATACTCCCCAACACTAAATGTGTTGTAATTACATTGATTATAAAGCTGAGCCAGATTTGAAAATATCTGGAGGCATACTTCTATTTTTCACTTCACACTTGAGCATCAGTAGAGAAGAATTCAAATAAGGATGCTACTGGTTTGACATGCTAAATGGAGGTGGAAAAATACCACGGATTCCACAATCATGCGCAGGGGAAGAAATGGAACTCCCTACAGAAGAGAGCATTCTATGGGTACAAAATGATGTAAGTTTCCTTAAGTGTTTTCTTAAAGACAGAGAGTTAATGGAGAAATGCTGTGACTGCTAAAAGTTAAGTTTGTTATTCTAGTATCAAAAACCCATTATTGGCCACGTACTATATGCAATACATTAAGGCTGTCACAAAGTATGGGAAGACACCATTTCTGTCTTTAAAAAGTTGCAGTCTATCTGAGTAGAAAAAAAATATACACTAAGCAAGATAAACAGCCACACAAGCCTGCAAAAAAGAAGCTCCAAATCACCAGCATGGAATCAAGTGATCTATAAACAAACAATAGCTTATTTAAGCAAAAAATAATTAACAGATTTTAGTAAAGGAATTGGGTGTTGACTTGGAGACAGAATTCTGGGTTCACTACCAGGAAAACAGGGACGGGGACTGTGCTGATCCTGCGCATCCTAAGATCCATTCCTCCCCCTGCCCCTGCTCTGCACTGCATGGCCAGAGGGCTGGCACAGCCAAGACACTTTGCCCAATCTTTGATAGCTGGCTTCTGCCTGCGATTGGTTACAAGAGACTGGTAGTGACACTTCAGGGGGAGGGAAAAACCAAGGTGTTTTCTTTCCTCCCTTTCTGCTTCAACTCTGCTGTGTTTTTTCCATGTTTCTGCTCCCATCCCACAGTCCATGTTGTTTCTTCTCTGACTAAGCCCAGCCCCAGGCTCCTGTCCTTTGTCCCCAGTTTTGGATGGCAGTAGCTTCCTGGTGTCATTAATCTGGGTTGCCTCGCTGCCCCCTAATTGATGTCTCCGCTTCATTCATCCATGTAACTAGATCCCTGCTTTAAAATCCTACTGGTTTACATTTGCAGTGTTCGTATTTTCCTGGTTAGACCCTGCCCTAGGTCTTAAGACCCTATCTTAGAAGCAGACTCTGAAACAGTCTTGTGAAAGTGATGTATGGAGGGAAACTGAGCAAGGACATGTCTTGTTTGGAGACCAGCTTCAGCCTGCTCCCACAGAGAGCTGTAGTCCACTCTCTGCACCAGAGTTGGTCCCCTCTTTGAGACAAGAGGGTCACTAGACACCCCAGGTTTCCTGGGACTGAGGAATGCAGGACTTTCAGAACTGAACTGGGATGGTCTCAGGCACACCAGGATGTTTGGTCACCCTATGAGACAACTGGTATTGACTCCAGTCTGGAGTGAGGGGACCTCACAGTGAGGTAGAGAGTGCTGCTTCTGAGAAGGAAAGCTGGAAGCATTAGAGGCCCACACTCTCAGAAGACAGTATTGAGTCACCAGCTGGTAAAGGGAACACACTACTGTATCTACCATAGACCCTGACTGACATGACTTCCTTCCATTCTACATCCAGCCTGTTATATTTAAATATTCATCTAATAGGTTTATAGCTCAAAAGCTCCAGCCAGTTTCCCCATTCAAACTAAAAGATTAAATTAGCATCAATCATTCATCACTTGGCTTTTTTTCTCATGACCTATTTTTCTTCCTCTTTTGTAAGATAAAAAGAAGAGGGACTGCAACAAGTGAAAGTCAAATTTGATGCTGATATAGTTTGGAAATTTGTCCCCTTCAAATCTTTTTTTTTTTTTTTTTTGAGATGGAGTCTCACCCTGTTGCCCAGGCTGAAGTGCAGTGACACAATCTCAGTTCACTGCAACCTCTGCCTCCCGGGTTCAAGTGATTCTCCTGCCTCTACCTCCCAAGTAGTTGAGATTACGGGCACCTGCCACCATGCCCAGCTAATTTTTTGTATTTTTAGTAGAAACAGGGTTTTTCCATGTTTGCCAGGCTGGTCTCGAACGCCTGACTTCGTGATCCACTTGCCTTGGCCTCCCAAAGTGCTGGGATTACAGGTGTGAGCCACCACCCCAAGCCCCCTTCAAATCTCACGTTGAAATGTGATCAGTATTGGAGATGGGACCTAGTAGGAGGTGTTTGGGTCATGGGGTAGATCCCTCATGAATGCGTTAATATCTTCCCCCAGAAATGAGTTCTCGCTCTATTTGTTCACAAGAGAGCTGGTGGTATAAAAAAGAGCCTCACACCTCTCTACTCTCTCTCTTGCTCCCTCTCTTGTCATGTGAAATACCTACTCCCCTTTCACCTTCGGCCATGACTGGAAGCTTCCTGAGGCCTCAGCGGAAGCAGATGTTGGCACCATACTTCTTGTACAATCTGTAAAACCATGAGCCAAAATAAACCTCTTTTCTTTATAAATTAACAAGCCTCAGGTATTACTGTATAGCAATGCAAAATGGACTAACACAAATGCTTTGTCAAAATTCCAAGTTTCTGGGTAGCCTGAACTCCCTAAATAAAACTCTCAATCAGCATTTGTCAGCCCCGTAAGTAACACCTGTCAGCCAGTGGAGACACAGGCTCTGGGGCCAGCAGATCAGGTTTCCTCCTCTGCTGCTTCTCTCTGAAAATGGTGCCCAAATCCTGGCCTCACAGAATAGCTGGGAGATTAAGCATATTAATGTTTGTAAAGTCACCAGCACAAAATAAATGCTCCATGAGTGGCAGCTTTTGTGGATAATGGCTGTACATAATCTGAAAGCCTGATTTCTAAACCAATTGACATTGTAAAGTGTGATGAGAGACCTTCACTAATTACAATCTAGGTAGTGGCCAGAAACAGAGGGCCCCATCTGCAGAAATTATAGAGATTCATATTCGTCCTAGATTATATTTGAACTGTTGTCTCAAAAGATTTGTATCTTGGACTTTGGTCAAATGAGTCTAAGATATTAACTAAAGTATTTACTTTAGAGAAAGTCAAGGGCTGTTAAAAAAAAAATTAAACCTAAAGCAAATGTTGAATCATGCAACGTGTGTGTCCGTGTGTATGTGTGTGTGTGCGTGTGTGTGTGTGTAAATAAAACTATAGTATATAATTAAATTTGTGAGCAGGAATGAAGAAGATAAAACTATTCCGGCAGCATCTCAAATAGGTTCTTTACATTGTAAGCATGCTTCAGTAACTGTACTTACACATAAATGGGTTTATCCTTATAATTCAAATAAACACTTTAATATTTTCAGCATCAACCATGTATGAAATCTCTGTATAAGAGCTGTAGAAATTTCTCAGGGGAAGAAAAGTATCTACAGATTGCATATATAAAACTGTATACCATCCACACTTTCTTTGCCATGCATAAGGAAAGAAAAATAGGTATGCTGAGTAATATCCATTTCCAAACCTTTGGTAAACTATAAAGGCCCTTATAAATGTAAGATTTTACTACCATAATACTATGAAATTCAGAATAACATCACACACACACACACACACACACAGATACACACACACACACACAGATACACACACAGATACACACACACAGATACACAGACACACACACAGACACACACACACACACACACACACACACACACCAGAGCTACAACCAAATGTACAAACCATAGGAGTGGGAGGGGCGGTTGGTTCTTCTCAGCTTTTTGACAGGAAGGCAAATTTTCTTCCCTAAAATAAACTTAGTTCGAGACAGGACTGAAAAGATTTGGCAAATGCAAATAGCCACTGGTAACCAGAAGTGAATTATAAACAATACCTACTCAGGGTTATAAGCATTAATGGGGTTAAGTGGAATTTCACACTTGAGGAATTTCATATGCTCAGTCTTGACCTAACTTCAGAAAATATGTGGCTTTACTGTAAAATGCCCTAGAGATTCAAGAGGCATGCTGTTAGTTTGTGGGCAACACACAGCAGAATTTCAATCAGAATGGAAAATTAAACACATGGCACTCTCCCCTGGCCTTCTGTTTCTCTCTGGGTGGGAAAGAATCTTACAAGACTCCTCCTTCTTTCTAACCCTCACGTCTAATGAGTCCCCTGCCTGATCCAGCCTCAGAGAGTTTCTTATGACCATTCCTTCCTCTCCACCCCACACCACTGCCTCAGTGACAACACCTGGACATTCTGCCGCATTCCTTTCTTCCACACCTATGTCCTAGAGAATCTCTTCAGCCTTCAGTCTCTTCTCTTCTCAAATCAACCATCTTCTTCTCCACTACCAGATCAATCCTCCTAAAAGAGGAGTTGTAAAGAATAATAGACCCACCCGGCATTCCAGGAAAATAAAAGTGGGAAAGGCCATTTACCTTTCATCCTCCTTGGAGCTTCACTTTGGTAATGTAAAGGTCCTGAGAAGTCCTGAAGTAAAGATATCAGCTTAACTCATTTAATCCAGGTTCTTCAAACTGAATAATTATAGTTAGTAACCCCTATAAGATAGGTACAATGATTATTGTCATCTTACACACTACAAAACAGAGGACATGCATGGTTAGGTAACTCCCGAAGGCTGCACACCTACTGAATGCAGAGTCAAGATTCAAACCAGGGAGACTGACTCTAAAGTTGAATGTTTTTTGATATTCCACAGAACCACACATTGAGAAACACTCTCTTGGATCTTAAAGTTTATATTATCACCTTGTGCTGCTGAAAAAAAGATTCACAAGTCTCCCTAAATACATTTTAGTCTTTAACCTAGTGGCCTTGCTACTCAAGGTGAGCCCCCAGGCCCAGCAGCCCTGGCATCATGGGGCAGCTTTCCAGAAATGCAGAATCTCAGGCCCCAGCCCTTCCATGTCAAAATCTGCATTTTAATAATGCAGAATTTCCAGTTTGAGAACCACTGCCCTTAAAGCATTCAGGACTTTAGAGCTTGATCTACCATTAGCTCATGCTTTGAGCTTCTTCTCTTACCGTTCCTCCACTGTAACTTTGTCTTCAGCAAACCACGTTTCCTGAACTCATCAGTCTGACATTAATATATGGCAGAACCAGCCAGCAAACAGTATCCATCTGACACAACGTCCCATCCACTCATCTTTACCCCTCAAATTCCCCCCAGGTGGCTCTGAAATTCCCCTGCATGTGTCTCCCATGTGTCCTGGCATCTGAAATCCTCTATTTTCCTCCTCCCTCATTCTGTGGCCATCTCCTTTCTCTGCCAGCCCTAAAGCTGGCAACTATGCCACCAAAGCCCGCTGGCCCAGGCCTTCCAACACCAGAGGTGAGGGACATGGCAGCATCGCTCTACAAAGCCACTCTCCATGCTGTGCCTCAAGGACACAGATCATGAACGATCCCTCCACACAGCCACAGGAAGACACGGAGAACAAAGAAGAGAAAGAGGGTAACCAGGCAATTAGGCCAGAAAGACTGTTTATTTTGCAAAACGATTTCTTACAATGATGCCTCAAAAATACACATTTCGAAAATGATTTTACCAAGCATTTTCCACACAGCTCACCAGAGAACGACTGTTGCCCACAGTGAGATGCATGCATACAGTCTTTTGCAGGCAAGCGTGTCCCTGAGGAGAGAACACAGAGAACAGGGAGGGGGAAAATCTAATGGCCTGACCCAAAGCAAAGACTCAGCTGCGCACCTGGAAGTGACCTCTGGGAGATCCACAACTTAAATAGACCAAATTGAGGAAGAGGAGTGCAGACATCTCCTGGACTAATGAACAGGACTCTGGGGGAGGGAAAGTAGGGTAGGAAAGAAGGAAGGTGAATCTCAGGGGAGACTGGTTATTCAATGCCGAGGAAGCTGGCCAGTGATGTCTTCAAATGCCAGGTGAGGAAGCCAAAGATGGCACCTCTCTCCTAAGTGTCAAAGCAAGGAAGGAAGACAGCCAGGACAGGAAATTGTCCAGAGAAGTCTAGGCCATCCCATTCCTTATGTAGATGCTCCTTATACAGAAGCTTGGCTTATGATGGGGTTACATGCCGATAAACCTATTGTAAGTCAAAAATATCTTAAGTCAAAATGCATTTAATACTTCAATAAACCCATCAAAGAGCCAAGAAATTACAACTCGAACCACAGTAAGTTGGGGGCCATCTGTATTCCACAAAGAGGTACATGTGTAAGATGTGAAACAATGAAACAGATTTTGCAACAACCATTTGGATCCAAGGACAAGACACTTATAAGAGCTGGTAGTTAGCCTGAACACTCACCCACCCTTCCAATTCATCACAGGGTCCAGTTGAATTTTATAGGTATTTATCTACTTTTTTTCTACCTTCATCACACCCCTCTTTGCCTATGTTATCTTGTACTATATTAGTCAGGGTTCTCCAGAAAAATAGAACCAATAGGAGATATATATATTTCAAGAATATAAATAATTAGATATATTAAAAGGAATTGGCTCATGCAATTAGGGAGACTGAGAAGTCGCACCACTGGCTGGCTGTGAGCTACACACCCAGGAAATCCAGTAGGTAGTTTGAAGGCCTGAGAGCCAGAGAGCAAATGGTGTAGATTCTACTCTAAGTTTGAAGGCCCAAGAGCTAGGATCACTGAGGACAGATTGATATTTGAGCTGAAGTAGTCAGGCAGAGAGTGAATTCCCCCTTTTTCCTGAACAGATTAGAAGATGCTCACACAAATTGGGTAGGGCCATCTGCTTTACTCAGTCCAGCCATTCAAATGCTAATCTCCTCCAGAAACACTCTTACAGACACACCCAGAAAAACATGTTTAACAAGATATCTGGGTACCCCACGGCCCAGTCAAGTTGACATAAAATTTACTATCACACTCATCCTAGCCAACTAAATAATCTCCTTTCTGGTCCCCCAAATTTACTCCTGGCCTTTCTCTAATTCACTCTTCACATTGCACCAACTCCATCTTTGAAACATACCAACCTGGTCCTGTCCCTCTTCTCTGTAAAACATTTGTGACTCGCCATTGCTCTTGAGATAGTCCACAACTCTTTATAGGACCCGGAACGAGAGCGAACATGATCTGGCGTCTTTACCATATACCCCCTCCGACAACTGCTCTGCCCCCCTTGTTCTCTGTTTCTGTTTCTTGGACACACCAGTGCTTCTGCCACAGACTCTGCATCTGCCTTTCTTCATCCCCGTCGTCTTCCTCACACACATCCTGTTAACCCACAGTATTCCCAGCCCTTTTCCTATCTTCCTTCTCTTTAAAACTCAATTTAAATGTTACTTCCTTTTTATTTATTTATTTACTTTCTCTTTTTTTTTGAGACAGAGTCTCACTCTCTTGCCCAAACTGGCATGCAATCGTGTGATCCCTGCTCACTGCAACCTCTGCCTCCCAGGCTCAGGCAATTCTCCTGCCTCAGCCTCCGAAGTAGCTAAGATTACAGTCACCCACCACCACACCAGGCAAATTTTTATATTTTTATTAGAGATGGGGTTTCACCATGTTAGCCAGACTGCTTTTGAACTCCTGACTTCAAATGATCCACCTGCCTCGGCCTCCCAAAGTGCTGAAATTATAGGCATAAGCCACTGTGCCCATTCCATGTTTAGAAGGATGCTACTAGTTTCAGAATAGGATTTTGAGCATGTTACTTTCTCTGTTCTGCAATTTATTCATCTGTAACATGGGTTTATTCAATACAACCTGATATGGTTTGGCTGTGTCCCCAATCAAATCTCATCTTGAATTGTAGCTCTCATAATCCCCATGTGTTGTGCAAGGGACCCAGTGGGAGGTAACTGAATCATGGGGGTGGGTTTTTCCCATTCTGTTCTCATGACAGTGAATAAGTCTCACAATATCTGATGGTTTTATAAAGGGCAGTTGTCCTGCACATGCTGTCTTGCCTGCTGCCATGTAAGAGGTGGCTTTGCTCTTCTTTTGCCTTCTGCCATGATTGTGAGGCCTCTCCAGCCTTGTGGAACTGTGAGTCCATTAAACGTCTCTTTCCTTTATAAATTACCCAGTCTCTGGTATGTCTTTATTAGCAGCATGAGAATGGACTAATACATAACCACATTATTTCAAATAACTGTAAAATCTTTTCCCCAAAGTACAATTTTGATATGGTTCAAAATACATTCTAGTAAACCGGATTCACAAAAATTTGACAGGTATAGCTCCTAAAGGACTTACTTTAAAGAATAGTTAAGCATGGTTATTCATAAGCTGTATACAACAATTCTTTTAATGTAAATAGATGTTTCATACCTAAAAGCAATTTCTTATTTTAAGTAGGTTGAATAGTTCCCTTGGAATTTGGTATAGGTGATCTCTTTTCTAACATATAATGTTCTACCAACTGGGCTGCCAATGTTAGCCTAATCTAAGCACACACACCTGTAAAGTTTTGTGCACTTTTGTATTCTTACCCATTCCACACTCTGATGCCCAGTATTCATGATTTGCAGGGTGGCTCCAGGGCTGGTACCACCTGCCACCTGTGGTTGGCTCCTATCACCACCACCCCCACCTTCCCAGCATAACTGGAGCCCCAAACCACCTTCTTCAGCAAATATGTTTACCTCATTATACAGAAATTCTTAAGGACAATTTTCCATTGCTTTATTAATAACATAGGGAATCCATTTAAATCGCCAAACAGAAGTCCTTTTACCTGATGACAGGTTAGTGCTAAAAGGCTATTTCTAAATCCATTTATTCATAAACACACACAAAAAAAAAACCCTACTTCTCATTTTTGTAAATGTCATCCTGAGTCTGCTATAGTCATCCCACTGGCAAAGCTGGAACATCTTTCTATGAGACAAATTTTGTTCTCATTTCTCTGAAAGTCCCTAAAATTCTCTGTGGTTTGTAAGCAGATAAGTTTCTGAACTCAAAGTCCTATTTTATCAAATGTTCTTGCTTCTCATATTTTAGAAGACAGGATTTCCAACAATTTCCGCATGTGTGTTCTGACAAGTCTTCTCTCCTAAGGGCTACTCATTCATTCTCTGTTGCATTTGATGTCTTGCCTCTGCTGTTCTGCATCCTCTTCCTATAGGCAGGATCATCACCCTCAAGCCGACAAAGTGCTGGGAAACAGGGTCTGAATATCCAAAGAGAAATGTGTCCTGAGGAATACCTGATAGATTTAAGAAGCCAGGTGGGCTGGCTCTGTGTTCAAAGAGTTCTTCCTGAGTTTTGTTGTAGTATTTTCTGTAGAGCTTTAGGAAAGTGTGTGACAGAAAAATAATCCACAGATATTCTGCATGTTAGAATTAAATTGAGAATTTTCTTAGAAAATCACATCTGTCCTTTAGATATGAGATACAAAGGAAACAATAACCATTATTTGTGAGTGCTTGCAGTTTTCCATGGGCTGTTCTAGGTGTTCTTCTTACATATTTTATTTAAGCCTCAACATCACCACACAAGAAAGTTAAAATTATTACTATTTTCAGATAAAGAAACTGAGATTTAAAGTAATGAAGTAAATTGCCCAAAGTCTGAGAGAATTAAAGCCATATCTGTCTGATATCAATGCATATGAATATACACACTGTCTCCCTGGGCTTTTTTTGGACATTTCATTGTCAATATTCAATATCCCTGGGCTTTTGAAAGGTTATTTTTTAATAATCCATAAATATATTTTACCTATTCTAAGTGCCACTGTATTAGTCTACCAACAAGTTTTGTGTCCTCTAAGCTCTTCTCTCTTCAGCCCATTTTCCATCTAGCCATCAGAACAGTGTCTCTTGAGGGCTGACTGCCAGGCCACCTGCATCAGAATCACCTGGCTGATTGTTAAGACTGCAGCTCCCAGACCATCCCTGGAGATACTGAATCAGAATCTCTGACACATTTCATTAAGCACCCCAGTTGATTCTCATCCACACTAAAATTTGAGAACTCCTATGTCAGCATATCACTTGCTTACAGTCTTCAAATGGTGTACCAGAAACTATGAGATACCATTTATGGCAGGCTAAACAATGCCCCTCACCATATTCTAATCTCTGAAACTTATGGATAGGTTACTTTACGTGGCAAAGGGACTTTGTAGATGTAATTAAGACTCTTGAGATGAAATCATCTTGAATTTTCCATGTGGGCCAATGTAACACAAGGCTTATTATAAAAGAAAAGCAGGAGCATCAGAGTCATAGAAGGTGGTGAAACAGCAGAAGCAGGCCTTGGAATAATGGAGGCCAAGAGCAAATTAACACAGGAGGCCTCTGGAAGCAGGAAAAAAACAATGGAACAGGTTCTCCCCTGGAGCGTCCAGAAGGAATGCAACCCTGCAGATAGATGCACTTAAGGCCTTTCAACTCTAGACCACAGGGGTACGACTTTTTGGATTCCCTGGGCCACATTGGGAGAAGACTTGTCTTGGGCCACACATAAAATACAATAACCTGAACGATAGCTGATGAGCTAAAAAATATATATATAATAATAAAAATAAAATTAAAAGATGGGGTGGGGTTCTATGCATGATTTTCATGACATCTGCCACCATGGATAAACAGAAAAGGTCTTTGATTCAAAGACCGGTTGGACATGGCTGCTCTAGAGAGTAAGGGAATGTATCTGTTGCTTTAAGCCACTAAATGTGTGGTAATTTGTTACAGCAGCAATAGGAAGCTAATGCACTGTTCAAAGTCCTCCGGAGGCCCACCATGAGTCATATCTGCTTGGTTCACACCCCCATCCCTCTTGTCTCTCCCCCGTGAACTTCACGCCTCAATGATGCTGCACCATATCCAATTCCCCAAACAGGTCAAACTCCTTAATATCACACTTGGACATTTTCTTCTCCCAAACTTGTCAGCTTCAAGAGCACCAATTTAAGCCCAGATGTTACTACTTAACACCAAAAGATAAAATTAACCATTTCCTCCTGTACAGTGTAATTGATAAAATGATGAGGACAACTATATATATATATATGTTTATTTATTTATTTATAATGTATATGCATATAAGTGACATACATATATATATACACACACACAGAGCTGTCCTCATATCTTATATATATATATACATATATATAAATGCTACCTTTAAAGAAAGCATTTAAGAAAGTCTTATTTTATAACTTTTCTCAGCTCCTATATCACTACTGGTTTTATGCTTATCCTCATACCTTTATAAAACATTTTGATTTGGTGGGGTAGGCAAGAAAAATGCTATACAGACCTACCAGCCAGGGAGGATGATCAAGCTATAAAGCAAAAATGAATCAGAACTATCAAATAGGTATGGCTCATAAATGGCTTTGATGACACTGTAGGTACAAAAGTTTTGGTATTTTCATTTGTTAAAGTCTAAAAAGAACTTAGACTTACATTATCAAAGCGTACAGAAAAAAGACAAAAACATGACTCGTGAAATAGAATGAACCCATGTGAAAGAACTTATTGAACATAAATTAATGAGGAAAACTAAGATAATAAGATAGCAAAACTGATTTGAAGAACATTTGAGGAGTTGGGCATTTATAGAAAATTTAATAATGGAATGTTAAAATAAGATTGTTAAATTAGATATAAAACTGGTAATGTTCCATAAGGCATTAACCTTTGGAGTTACCTTATTTCCTGAACAGAAATAATTTCCATCAAAACTGAATACAAATACAGAAATTAACAACATATAATTTTATCTATCCTAAGCCTTTAATAAACAATAAATAACAAAGTCAATGAACAGCATATCCTCTCAGAAAAGTAAATAAGCCCTGAGCAAACGTGGTTATTCTCCTGATCTGATTTACAGATTATGGACATATGGGGTCAGAAGGCTGTGACACCTTTTCTCACCCATCATAAAGGTCAGGGACAGCGCTCCTGCCACAAAAGACAAGTTAACAAGAGTAAAGCATAACAGACTTACTTAGTCAAAGTTTCACATGGCACAGGAACTTTCAGAAATGAAGACCCAAAGACTCAGAGAAAACTGTCTATTTTTCATGCTTTGGTTCAGTGAAGAATGGGCAGCCATGCAGAAATATGATTGGACCAAAAGGAAATGATCTAATGCTAATAGACTGAATAGGGAAACTCAGCAACGCCTGTCCGTTCAGACTCTTCTTGGCCTCTCTGTGTAGCATTCCTGTATCCTGGGTCTAGGATAGGACCCCGCTGGAATGAGGGCCTTATAACCTGCTGTCAGGGAAGGTGGGTTAGAGAATTTCTCTATGGCCAGCTCCTATACAGTAAAGGTGGGGGAAGGTTAGAGTAGTATTTCTAGTTTCTATGGTTTGCCTCGAGGGCGAAAGAGGAGCAGGAGACAAGGGCAGGGACCTTGGCTCTGAGGCCTTCTAACGTCCTTTGGGTCACAGTACTCAGCATACCAAAGCACCATACTTTGGGGTATCATCATCTGAGACCCACCAGGTACTTTTTCATAACTGTATACATACATATATAAATTACAAAGATGGAATGCAACTACTACTATGAAATTTCAGAGGAATATAGATGACTAGGGGTATTTGGAGATTCACATAGAACTGTGCCTTGAGAGAAGAAAAGGATACGCAGACATTGGGGGAATTTAAATATTATTTTCTAATATGTTAAAACCAAATTTTTCTCCAAAGAAATGCCCCTCATCTTTTTTGTTAAATTCGATTGAAAGAAATTTAGAAATTCACTTTTGTCTTCCCAGAACTGTAT
>NW_016107630.1:2381896-2396513 GCF_001604975.1 Cebus imitator
GTTTCGTTCTTATTACCCAGGCTGGAGTGCAATGGCGCGATCTTGGCTCACCGCAACCTCCACCTCCTGGGTTCAAGCAATTCTCCTGCCTCAGCCTCCCGGCTAGCTGGGACTACAGGCGTGTGCCATCATGCCCAGCTAATTTTTTGTATTTTTAGTAGAGACTGGGTTTCACCATGTTGACCAGGATGGTCTCGATCTCTTGACCTCGTGATCCACCCAACTTGGCCTCCCATAGTGCTGGGATTATAGGCGTGAGCCACTGCGCCCGGCTCTATTCTTAAAATTAAGGTCTAGTTGTAGCTCCTGTTCCCACACTACGAACTCAGAATTCTCCTTGGCCTTAGTTCAGCTCTGTTGGGTCTCTGTCACCAGGCCTAGCCCCTGTGTCTTTTGCCCTGTTCTCTCCCATTGCCCCTGCACTCTACCCAGGCTTTTCACTGCCCACACATGCCATGGCCTCTTTTTACCTCTTCACCTTTGTGCAAACTGTTGTGTGTGTACACCTTCTGCCTATAAGAAATTTTAGAAGAAATGCTAGTTGAACATTAAAGGAGGGATCAAGTAGGCTACAACACTAAAATGAAGTTTCCGGGAGATGAAGATAACAGAAGAAATACAAGAATGACTGAAATGGTAGGAGGCAGTGAGGAATTCAAATACATACCTAAGATGTGAATAATCCCTAGACTCTTGTCGATGTGAAGGAACACAGGGTAGGAAAAAGGCTTCGCTCATCAGTGAACCTGTACATTGGCCTCACAGTCCACATACTTTTTGTTCTGTGTGATCCATCTCTGACTTAACCTAATTATGAGAAGACAGCCCTCTAGTTTGTTGCCTTTTCAGTAACCACTGAGTCACAGGGATAGGCTGTTGACAGTATTCACTTACAGCTTCCGAAAACCAAGGGAAAATGACTATTCCTTACCTTCTCCTGGGTTCATTCAGATTGGTTTCCTTAAGTACGAACTCAGAAAAAAAGAATGTTAAGTGTGTTTACAATTATGTATGTAAATAAAGTACATTAATATTACATTAAGGACTATTAAGATCTGCTAAAATGACAGAAATTATATTTCGCTCAATTGGGAATATTACTGTTTTCAGTATTCATGTTTGCTGTCTCACCCACTAGGTTATAATCTAGTTACATAAGATTGAGGATAAGGAGATTTTTTAATTCACTTTTGTATTCCCACTGTGGACCATGATGTCTGGCACATAGTAGGAACAGGCAACAATTAACATTGTAGTGTTAAATAAACGGGATAAATGGGAGATTCTGGGGAATTCACACCTATATATTACATAGGGGCTTCTACCTATATAAGTGAGTCACTATGCATATTGATAGGAATCTGCTCTTCCTATCATATTATAGTTGGAAAAAAGCAGGGAGTAAGAAAAGAGGAAACGAAGTTGGTAACAGAAGGAAAAATTCTGTCAATATCAGTCAAGGATGATAACAGCACATCATAGGCACGATGTCACATGGTGATGTGTGAGAGACCTCACAAAAACAAAGTCACAGATATTTAACTAGCAAAGATTATAGCAACTTTGATTCCTAATTAAAGCCCAGATACACAGAAGGAAAACAGAACATTTGATTTTCCAAACCTTTATCAAGCACATTCTATAGGCAAACATATTAGTGGGATGCAGAAGGAGTTATCATGGTGAAAGAAGAATGAGCATGAAGCATCTTTGTGTTAGAGCCTAGCTGGACTATTTCTTATCTGATAATTTATTTAAAGATAAACAAGACTCTGTCTCTGGATTGAAGGGCTAGAGCAGGAAGAAAGCAGAAAGAGTGAAATGTAAAATAGGGATGTGGGACTGTCGGGGACCCAAATATGCCACCCCACAAGGATTCTTTTGGGGTGAAGGCAATTGAAAAAAGCAGAGGAAAAGCTCTCTGCCCTCTCCCATTTGCCTAAAAGCAGGACATAAATGTACAAAGGCAGAGGTATCCCTTCTCACTCCTCCTCTGGGAAGAACAAAAGTTGATCACTGAAGACAATTTTAGTTCCTTATCAGCCTGGAGATAGCACTGGCCAACTGTCTAACACCGCAGACTTTATCAACCGGCCTTCTCTAACGTATGTTTCTCTTCCCACGATTGCCACACCTAGAGACTCAAAATCCATTTCCTTTGTCCTGCTACTTCTCTACAAATTCACTGTTTCTTTGTTGAAGCCTGTATTCAATGCTATGTTTTTGAGGTTTGAAATTTACTCATTTCCTGATTTCCATGTTATATAAAATACGTATGTTCCACTTGTTTTTTTCTTATTAATCTATATTTTGTTATAGAAGTTTGTCCTAGCTAAGAAATATGAAGGATAGAAACAAAATTATTTTGCCTCCCTTACAGGAGCACAGAAAAGAGAAACCAATTCCAACTTGGAGTATAAGAAAAGACTTCAGGGTCCATTTTGGCAAAGTTGAAGACAGATCAAGTACAGTGGCCACCTGCCCAAACAGAGCCAGCAACATAGACCTGAGCCACCTGACCCTGGGACAGAGGAGGTGCAGCAGTGCAGGAGGAGTGCACTGCGCCTCAGCATGGGAAGGCCCAGTCTTCCTGCTGTTGTTCTCAGAGCCAATTCTGGAAGAATATGCACTGGAATCCTGATGATCACCATAAACAGTAGGCTGAGGTATGAACAGTAGCAAATGCTGTTCTTTGATTTTCAAACTCTTCTTGAAAAGTGAAACTGCTTTAAAAATACACACAAAAATCCCTACACCTAGAAGAGATAAAAGTGGAGTGGCTCCAAAGAAAGCAGAACAATAGCGGGGCGTAGATGTCTTCCCATTCTTCCCTACCTTCCACCATCTCGGCCTGGGGGGAAAAATGACATCAGAAACATTTTTCTGACAGACCAGGTAGGAAATGACCATTAAAAAAAAATTAACTTGAATGCTTTTTCTTGCCTCTTTTTTTTTTTTTTTTTTTTTTTTTTTTTTTTTTTTTTTTTTTTTTTTTTTTTTTGTACTCCATAACAACTCTTAACAAAGTAAAGCAAGACTGTATATCATCTCTAATTTTGTTTGCCAGGTCTGTGATCTCTCATGAAAATGTGTCAGAAGTTGTCAATCACTTTGGAAGTGAAAAGTTCAACCAGATCGTATATTGCTGGGTTCTTTTTTACTTTTTCTTTCTTTCTTTTTTTTAATTCATTGGAATGCTCTAAAAATCATTCTTCTATTTCAGGGGCATCTGTGATGGAGCAAAAGCACTGACTTCTGTCAAGTTCACATGAAACAGAAATTCACAGAAGTCAACACTTCCAATCGCTGCAAATGATCCTGATGGAGAAATTGACAAGAATTACTGAGGGCAGCATCTTGGTTCGCTCTCCTGTCAGGCCACAGGAGGCTGAAGCTCTGCTGTCATTAAACCAACTGGGGGACTCGAGGAGGGGGAAAGGGGGCAAAAGCACGAGCAGACTTTTTTTTAAAGTTTAAGACAGGATAAAAGAGCAATTTAAAAATCATTCCTTTTTAACCACGAACACAGCTATTATTCTGAACTCCAAACCAGGGATGCAACAGTCACAAAGACAAAAGAAGAGCAGGGTAAATTGTTGAAACAAATCTCTTTGTAGTCGCTAGTAAAAATCTCATTGCAATTCAAAAGATAAATGGCAATTAAGTAGTTTCTGTTAAGTGTTTATTGTTCACCTTTTATGTGGGTGGCCTTTTAAGTGATTTTCTTTTTACAGGAAAAGAGAAAGTTTGTTCTCTTCAGCATTTGAACTAAACATGATGCAAATGCATGCAACCATCAATTTTAAAATAATAATCGTCTTGATTTTCTAAGCCGATAAACCAACTCTACACACAACTTCCTTTTCAGGCCGTTGTTTGCTTGGCTTATCACAGTTAACTATTGCACTGTGACTCTGCATGAAGACGGTAATGTAATTAAATCCTATTAACACATCAGGAATAAAGCCCTTTAATGGGCACACAGGCTTTGAGAGGCAGCTCGTTCCTGAGCAGATTTAATATCCTTAAATTAAGCAAGTGTGAATGGGAAGATGAATCTTATTAAAAACTTAAATCTGATTATATTTGAAAATTATTGGTTCCTTAATGTAATACATTATCCAATACAGACTAGAACAAATAATACGTCCTAGCTTCACATAACTCCACTCTATAACAAGTGACAAAAGAAATCATGTGTGACTGTGGGGCAAAAAGAAAGGTCTTTTTATAAAAGTCATTTTGCATAATGAAATACCTAAATCATTTTAATAAACATTTGGGGAGGGGGGAGAGCAAATGACACAGTTGGAGAGGGAATCATTTACACTATTCAGAAAGGGAATGTGGAAATAGTGATGCTAATGTTTTTTTTTTTTTTAAATTGCCATTCTGGCCAATTTGTTGTAAATTCTGAAAAGAAAAGCTGCAGCTTATGTTGTTGGTAGCAAATTCCTTCTCCAGAAGGCTAATGCAAATGTAAGCCATCTGCCGCGCATTCTGCTGAGAAGGCTGGAGTCGCAAACAATGGGCCAACAGTCTCTGAATACTAACACACACACCCCACAGGCAAGAAAAGTTTGCATTTTCCCCAAAGGTATACTTTGCGTTGCCTCCCTTCCTATCCTCACCAGGACCACCAGGCACCCTCTCGCTCTCTCCCGATCCAACTGGCACCAGGCGAGCTTCCACATGATTAGTCTGATGATGTTCACGAGGACAAACCCCCAGAGAAGCGTTTCTGTTGAAACTGACTGAAACAGGATTGCAAGACCTGTTAAATTATTTAAACCAGACAAATGCTTTACAGTGTGTGTTTTTTAACTTAATCCTATTTTAGCAAAAACTGGCATCGCCCATTGCACTATGCCTCAGAACACTGCTTGGGTTTTATCCTTTTATGACTGGACCCTTTCAGAAGGTTCGGGAACACTGTCCTCAGCTCATCTGAAGCCGACATCTCGCTAGCAGATGGACGTGTTAAACAGAATGCACCGGGCAAGCAGGCGCTACAGGGAACCGTCATATTTGAAACCGGGGTCTGCTCACATACCTTCAAGTAATTCTTCCTCCTCCATTCGAGAAAATTCGAATGCTCAGTTATTTGGCAAGTGTGCCCAAATGGCTCATTCAGCAACATGATAAAACATTTAAATATTGCTTGGTGTTTGGTGATGATAGGGCAGAAGAGGCGACCTCCAGTGAAAAGCTATCCCAGGAATTCTAACATCGTTTCCCCTTGCCCCCACCCCTGCAGGTTTGGCGGCTGCCAGTTTCCATCCCAATCTCTTCTGGCTCTGATTACCACATTCCCTCTGGCCTCTTACTGGAGGTTCCTCAGACTTGCCAGACTGCATCTTACCCTCTCGCCCACTGCTGGTGTACAGCTGCTTTCACTGCCTTGCGTGCCTTTCCCAAGACCCCTCTGGTTACACATTATCTAAGCAAGAGTCTAGTGTATGCTCCAGAGCCTGATTTCCTGGTTTTAAACAGCAGCTTCCTAATTTACTAGTGGTGTGGCTGCGGACAAGTTGTTAAACTTCTCCATGACTCAATGTTCTCAACTGCAAAATGAGCATAGTAATAATATAACCTACATCAAACAGCCAATAGGATGAGGCATGTGAAACACTCAGCACAGTGTCTAGCAGAACATGTGCTCAGTAAGTGCTAGCTATTCTTATCATCTCTATCCTGGAAATGCAACCGTCTCATTTGCCGTCCCCTCCATCTCTCACTCCTTAATATTATCCTTTCTCTGAATTACCACGTGCTTCAGCAAAAACACATGCTTACGCTGTTGCCTTCATCTCATACCTGTGTTATCTGCTAGAGTATCAGTTCCTTATGAGTTTATCTTTGTATCCACGAGGCTTAATACAATATCAGGCACAATCATAATTGTTTAATAAGCATTTATTAACTAAATACAAAAATTAATAAATGAATAAATTTAGTAAGTGCTGGATTAAGCATATAAACCAAAATAGGGAGAAGATCAATGTTTCACACCACAAAGATAATAAAATGGCTATGGAGAATAGAAAAGGACTACTTTCAAGTGCTGAGAAGAATATGAAGCAATGTTACAGTAGGTGGTCAGGCAGACATGAGCAGTGCAGAAGAGAGCGCCTGCCCCTACCAGGAATGTCAGGTGACCCTCAGGTGATGCTCAGGCAGTTGTTAAACTGTCTCTCTAGGATAATAATTGGTCCCAGTCAGTGCCAAAGAAAGGTAATCTACCAGTAAACAGAAACAATTGAAAGGGTGACTAGCAGCTTCCCAAAGAAATCTCAGGAGTTGAGCAAGTGGGCTCAAGTGCATACATTTAAGAGGTAAAATGGTGAAGTGTAACTGGTATATAACCTTTTAGGGACATTCAACTGGTAAAGGAAGAATGCCTCAAGTGGGCACATGTACAACACCACTAAACACTGGGCATGCTCCTTTCCCAAGGGCTAGCAGGCCACTGTACATGCGGATAGCCCAACCCAAGGGAAGAATCAGGGGAGAAGTAGCACTAGTCCCTAGAAGTAAGCCAACTTATAAACCCCAAGTCAAAAGGTCAAACCATGCGCTTGATCTCTCAACTCACCTGCCTAACCCTTTCCAAGTACATTACTTCCTTTCATTCCTGCTCTAAAGCTTTGTAATAAACTTTCACTCCTGCTCTGAAACTTGCATTGGTCTCTCTGCTTTATGCACCTCAGTTGAATTCTTTCTTCTGAGGAGGCAAGAATTGAGGTTGCTGCAGACCTATATGGATTCATCACCAGTAATAGCAACAGGAAATTTTAATACACTGCTGGGAATAGTGTAAACTGCCTCAATAATTATGAAAAACTATTTAGCAATCTTTAATAAAGCTACTTATATATCTACTTATGACCCAACAATTCCACAATTTAATATATACCCAATAAAAATGAATTAATATATCCAGAAAAAGACATGTGGAATAATATTCACAGAAACTCAATTCATAATGGCCTCAAACTTGAAACAATACAATTATCCATCAGCAGGAAAAATAGACTTAAAATCATTGTGGCATATTTAGGTAATAAAATACTACCCCAAACTTTAAGAAAAAAATACATAAAAAACAATATGGATAAATCCTCAAAATATTATGTTGAGCAAGAAAAGTCAGACATATGAAGGTATATATTATAGTATTCCATTTACATGAAAGTTAGGAACAAAGCTAATCTATGATGGCAAAAGTCAGAATAGTGGTTGCCACAATAGGAAGCTTTCTGAGGTGACAGAAATGTTCTGTATCTCAGTCTCAATGGTGGTTACACTGTGTTAGTCCATTCTCACACTGCTATAAAGAATTACCTGAGACTGGGTAATTTATAAAGAAAAGAGTTTTGATTCACTCACAGTTCTGCAGGCTATAGAGAAAGTATGGCTAGGGAGGCCTCGGGAAACTTACATTCATGGCAGAAGGGGTAGGGAAAGCTGGCACATCCCACATGGCCGGCAGAAGGAAGAGAGAGCAAAAGTAGAGGTGATACATACTTTCAAATAACCAGATCTTATGAGAACTCTATCACATAACAGCAAGGAGGAAGTCTGCCCCCATGATTCAATCACCTCCCAGCAAGCCCCTCCTCCAACACTGGGAATTACTATTTGACATGAGATTTGGGTGGGGACATAGCATCAACCATATCATTCTACCCCTGCCCCCACCCAAAGATTATGTCCCTCTCACATTTTAAAACACAATCATGACTTCCCATCAATCCCCCAAAGTCTTAACTCATTTCAAGCATTAACTCAAAAGTCCAAGTCCAAAGTCTCATCTGAGACAAGGCAAGTCCCTTTCACCTATGAGCCTGTAAAATCAAAAACAAGTTAGTTACTTCCAAGATACAATTGGTTTACAGGCATTGGGTAAATCCTCCTGTTCCAAAAGGGAGAAATCGGCCAATACAAAGGGGATACAGGCCTCATGCAAGCCCAAAATTTAGCAGGGCAGTCACTAAATCTTAAATCTCCAAAATAATTTCCTTTGACTCCATATATCACCTCCAGGACACACTAATACAAGGGGTGGGCTCTCAAGGCCTTGGGCATCTCTTTCTCTGTGGCTCTGCAGGGTACAGCCCCTGTGCCACTTTCATGGGCTGGCACTGAGTGCCTGTGACTTCTCCAGGTGCACAGTGTAAGCTGTTGGTGGATATAGCATTCTGGGGTCAGGAGGATGGTGGCCTTCTCATAGCTCCACTAGACACTGCCCCTTTGGGGACTCTGTGTGGAGGCTCCAATCTCACATTTCCCCTCTGCACTGCCCTAGTAGAGGTTCTCCATGAGGACTCCAATCCTGAGGTAGACTTCTGCCTGGACATCCAGACATCTCCATACCTTGTCTGAAATCTAGGCAGAGGCTCCCAGGCCTCAAGTGTTACCCTCTGCACACCCACAAACCCAACACCATGGAAGCCATCCCAACACATGGAAGCCATCAAGGTTTAGGAGTTTTATCCTCTGGATCAGTAGTCTGAGCTGTGCCTGGGCCCCTTTTAGCTATGACTGTAGAGGCTGTAATGCAGGGCACCATGTCCCAATGCTGGACAGAGCTGCAGATCCCTGGGCTTGGCCCACAAAAATCATTTTTATCTCCTAGGCCTCCAGGCCTGTATGGCAGCAGGGCCCTGGGCCTGCCACACAAAAATCATTTTTCTCTCCTAGGCCTCCAGGCATGTTATGGGAGGGCTCCTGTGAAAGTCTTGGACATGCCCTGGTCACATTTTCTCCATCATCATTTATCAACATCAACATTTATCTCCTCTTTACTTATGCAAATTTCTGCAGCCAGCTTGAATTTCTCCCCAGAAAATAGATTCTTCTTTTCCACCACATGGTCAGGCTACAAATTTTTGAAACTTTTATGCTCTATTTCTCTTTTAAATAAAGTTCCAATTTCAGACCATGTCTTTGCAAACACATAGGAGCTTACACTGTTAGAAGAAGCCAGGTTATATCTCGAATGCTTTGCTGCTTAGCAATTTCTTCCACCAGATCCCTATATCATCTATCTTAAGTTCAAAGTTGCACAGATCTCTAGGGCAGGGGCACAATGCCGCCAGTCTCTTTGTTAAAACGCAGCAAGAGTGACATTTACTCCAGTTTCCAATAAGTTTCTCATCTTCATCTGAGAACTCATTGGCCTGGACATCTCTGTCCATTTCCCTATCAGCATTTTGGTCAAAACCATTCAACAAGTCTCTCTAGGAAGTTACAAACTTTCTCTCATCTTCCTGTCTTCTGAGCCATCCAAACAGTTCCAACCTCTGTCCATTACCAAGTTCCAAAATTGTTTCCACATTTTTAGATATCTTTACAACAATGCTCCACTTCTCTGGTACCAACTTTCCGTATTAGTCCATGCTTGCACAGCAATAAAGGACTACCTGAGTCTGGGCAATTTATAAAGAAGAGGTTTAATTGACTTGCAGTTTTGCAGGCTGCACAAAAGCCTGGCTGAGAAGGCCTCGGGAAACTTACAATCATGGCAGAAGAAGAAAGGGAAGCTGGCATGTCCTACATGACCAGCAGGAAAAAGAAAAAGTGAAGGGGAAGGTGCTACACAGTTTCAAACAACCAAATATCATGAGAACTCTATCACAATAACAGCAAAGGGGAAGTCTGCCCCCATGATTCAATCACCTCCCACAAGTCCTCTCCTCCAACACTGGGAATTAAAATTTGACATGAGATTTGGGTGGGGACAGAGAGCCAAGCCATTTCACACTGGTATGTACATTTGCAAAAATTCATTGAGCAATGTACTTCAGGTTTATGCGCTCTACTTTGTATAACTTATTCCTCCAAAAAACTGTTAGTAATGTTGCTGGAAGGCATGTCAATTGGTACAAACTTTCTGGAGTGTTGTCTAGCAATATATGCCAAAAGCATCCCAAAACCATTGATTGAGAAATCCCACTTTTAGGAATTAATCCAAAGAAAATCAATGAACAAACACACAGAGATGTATGTGCAAAGATATTTATCAACCTGATGTTTATAATAGCAAAAACTGAAAACAATATAAGCCCTTATTGGTATGGGGATGATACACAATGAAACACTACGCAGGCATGCAAAAAGAAGACGTAGAGCCACAATTACTGACATGGGGGATCAACATAAAATGTCACTGAGTGATAAAAAGTTACAAAGCAGTAAATTTGGTACAGTTTTATTTTGTTAACGCAAATATACATACACACACACAAATATATATTTGCCCAGGAAAAGATCTCCAACTACATTTAATGAAGTGTGATAGTGCCTTTCTCTGGATGAGATTTCATATGGTTTGGTTTGTTGTGGTTTTGTCTATTGCTTTTTATTTGTTTATTTTTCTATGGTCACTTATCATTTGAGAAATTTATATAAATACATAGATGCATGATAACTGGATACATACAAATCTGTATGTGCACTGTGCACGTGCAAACACCCATTCAGCAGAAATGAGAGAACGTGACCTAAAGCCATATGTGAAAAAAGAAGGAGATGGCTGAATAGGAACAGCTCTGAAGTGTAGTTCCCAGTGAGAACAATGCAAAGGGTAAGTGATCACCACATTTCCAAACGAGTTTTTACTGCCCACTGACCAGGAGATTCCTGGGCTGAAAAGTGCCATGAGTTTCCAGCACAGCTGCTTCAGCTGATGCAGTGGGTCTCCACACAAAGACTCACACAAATCAGGGTGGCTGTTTCAACTGATGCCTGCATTGCCTGTGAGACAGATCCGCCCACTCAACTGGAAAAAAGGGGGCTGAAATAGGAACCCAGGTGATCTGGTTTGGCGGTTCCCACCCACACAAAGACCAGCAATCTGAAATGCTCTGGAGAGTTTCACAGCAAGTGCAGTTGGACACTGGATGGTCCAGCTCTGTGAGAGGAAGGGCATCTGCTATTACCAAGGCAGTACACCACTACCGAGGCAGTCCACCATTACCAAGGCAGTCCATCATTAACAAGGAAGTTCTAACTATACCTCTATAACCACAACCTCAAGGAAGTCCACACGGCAGCTGGGCAGAGCCCACGACAGCTCAGCAATGCCTCTGCTGGCAGACTGTGATTAGACTACCTCCTTGCTGGGCAGGGCATCTTTGAAAAAAGGCAGCAGCATAACAGGAACTTATAAATAAAGCCCCACCCTCCCAGGACAGAGCCCTGGTAAAAGACGTGGTTATGAGTTCCACTGCAGCACAGTTAAACATACCTGCCCAGCAGCTCTGAATGAAACAATGCCACTCCCAGCTCAGTACTTGAGCTCCTAAAAGGGACAGACTGTCTCCTCAAGCAGCTCCCCAACTCCATATATCCAAAGAGACACCTCATAAAGGAGTTTAGTTAAGAATCATGTGTGGCATTTAATTTTCATGTCCCACTTGTCTCCTTCAGTCTAGAAAATCTATTCTTCTTTCTTTGATGGTTATGACCTAACATTTTTGAAGACTATAGGCAGTTAATAAAATGTCCCTCAGTTTGGATTTTTCTGGTGTTTCTCATGATACAGGTTAGGTATCTTTGGCAGGAATATCACAGAAGTGATGCTATGTTCTCACTGCATCCTACCAGGTGGCACAAAATCGTGACATATTATTAATGATGTTCACTTTGATTGCTTAATTAAAATGGTATATGCTAGGCTTTTCCACTGAAGTAACTCTTTCTTACTGTGTAATTAATAAATATTCTATAGAGAGGTATTTTGAGACTATATAACTATCCATTTCCACATCAAATTGTGAATTATTCATTTGTTTATTTATATGTATTTATACCATATGAATCCATGGTTTCCTATTTTATACAACAGGTTATAATCTATCACTACTATAATTTATTTTGACACTCAAATTGCCCTTGGGTTGGTCATTGAGGGCCCCTACAAGTGGGTGCCTGTGTTTTTGGCATGTCTCCATTATTCTCTGATCCTTTCCTTACTTTCTGGCATCATAAAATGTTCCAGCTCATCTTATATTTTCCCTCCCCAGACCTGGAATGGGTCATTTCTCCAAGAAGCTCTGGTTTCTCTTATTAGAAAATGGTATTTAGAAAGCAATATTTGGCTACTAAGTGTGCTCACTGATATTAGAAGAGCTGCTGCTCCAAGATCCTTACAATGCACAAAGATAGGGAATATACAAATGTATGTGTATTTGCATATGTGTATACGCATGTGTATATGTAGTATATGTGTACACATAAGTAGTATATGTCTATACACATATGTCACAAATACATTTAATATTTATTTCTATATCTATCTGTCTATAATCATAAGTTCACATTAATATTTCCAATTTAAATACAACACCACAGAGTTCATTTTAGTTTTCTCCCTTCCGTATGTGTAACTCTCTTCTCCAAAAGTGAGAAACTTGGATCCCATTAATGTTAATATATTTGTTGTTTTGATCCGTCACTCTAGATGTACCCATTCCACCATCTCTGCTGCCATCATCTCCTCTGCATGAAACACTCCTCACTCAGCTCAGACGTTGACACCTCCCACGAGGAGCCTGTCCACATGCATGCCTTCCACACTCTGTGTGGACTCTGACACCACACTCTAGGCCTCCCAGATTTGTGACACCCTCTTCACTCTGCTTGAGCTCTAACAATGAACATCAGGTCTCCTCTCCATGTGGACACCTGCTATGCTCTACCTACCTGCTGGCTTTAAGAAACACTTGTTCAGAAATAGATAAGAAAGGAATGAAAAGGTAGGAAGGGAATGGCAGGGAAAGAAGAGTCATGGATTAGAGTTTAACCCATGTATTTTTCTCCTCATTCTTCCATTTCATGTCTCAGTTTAAATGCATATTTTAACATTGGCTGCATAAGACATAAGTTTGCCCCAACTGAAATTCTGCTTTTAGATCTAAAAGCATGTCCCACAAATTGAAATTCCAATTTTTATGAAAATCAAGCAAGCCTACATGAGGTTAAAAAAAACTAATTTAATTTGAATTCAAGAGTTCAATGATGAATGGTTATGTATATGATTCTGGGCAGCAGGAGAGAAGTCTGGTTAAACACTAAGACTTTTGAGTTATAGACATGGAATTAGTAGTTGAAATCACAGGAATGAATGAAACTGTCTAGGAGAGATACATGTAAAGTTGGAAGAGAAGGAAGCCTAGGATATACTGGTATTTAAGGGCAGTCAAAAGAAGAAAAAAAATTGAAAGCCCAATCAAAAATAATACAACCCTGAAAGATCTTCACATGTACCCCAGAACCTAAAGTACAATTAAAAAATAAGTAAATAAATAAATAATAGGGAGGTGAATAGAAGAAAATGGTGTCATAAATCCAATGTAAATAAGAAATTTTTTAAATTTTTAAATGAGAAATTGATGATTTAATCAATTGTGTGAAATGTTTCAAATAAAAGATCTAAAGAATAGCCATTGTGTTTTGCAACTATACAGTCAGTGGCTACACTGGCAAAATACTTTCAGTAGAGAGTTGCAGTAGTTTCCGGAGTAAAAGGGATACATCAAAAGGACATGTGGTAGAGTGACTTTAGTCTTGTTTATCCAGGTCAAGAGGGAAGATGAGGATACATGGAGTTAGGACAAGCAATAGCGAAACTGTGAGAATTTATGTCTAATAGCTTTCATTTACTCCAGGAAGATGTGTCATTCGTTGATGGAAAGGAGGCAGGGATGAGGTAGAAGCTTGAGAAGGATGGTCAAGGTGACAAAAGCCAACTATAGAGCTTGTTAAAAGGAGCTTCCTAGGCAATTAGGCTGTACATATGCTCTAGAGTAGATCTTTGTCTTTGGCCATTTGCCCCTAACAATAAGCCTTTGGTTTCTAAACCCTCTAAGCAATGTTTCTAAATTAAAATTTTATTTCCAAACCCTGAATTCTCAACATACTATGTCTTGGACCATCAAAAGATGAAGGAAAGAACTGAATCATAACCACAGTTACCAGTAAAGGTGGTGAAGAGAGATGTATATCATGTAAGAGATGATAAAAAATATATTTCATGGAAGAGATGATTTTTTAAATAGCCCTAAGATATTAAATCAACTTCTAGCTTTAAGGAGCACCATTTTAGCCGTATTCTTAGTGGTCACAAATGCCTTTTGGGCCTTGCTTACATCTCTCGGTACTCTTACACTTTTATTCAGACATATACACTGCCCAGACTTGCCTCACGCCATTGCTGGCCTCAGATCAATTGCTGAACCAGGAGTCTGAGCTCTCTTCAGGATATCCCACACTCTGTAGATTTCTGGGCTCTGTTTTTTTCATCTGCTTATCTTTTCCCATGGTTCTATACCACAAACTACAGCTTTTAGCATGGTGCTCCTGGAACAGCAGAATCCTTCTCTATAGTGTTTTCTGTATTCAACTTTAAATTCTCTTTCTTTCGGTTAAGATTATCATATTGTGTCCATACGTGTGAAAACGTATGCTATTCGTAGTTAGAAAAAAATCCTTACAATTTAAAAATTCACAGGAGGCTGAGGCAGGAGAATTGCCTGAACCCAGGAGGCGGAGGTTGCGGTGAGCCGAGATCGCGCCATTGCACTCCAGCCTGGGTAACAAGAGCGAAACTCCG
>NW_016107630.1:2397888-2425989 GCF_001604975.1 Cebus imitator
TGTTCTATGTAGTAAGCACCCCACAGAAATACGTGTTCAAAAGTGCCCACAGATTCCCAGCTGGCAGAGCTGTGTCTGTAAGTCTTCTCTTTGCTATGCAGCACTCTGGGAATTAAAGTCCACCAGCCATAAAGTTTGCTCCTGTCACAGCCAACCACAATTGTCTCTAATTAGTTCTGGTTTGTAGCTTCCAGACACAAGTGTCCAAACACACAATCAGCCCAGTTTCCCCATCTGGTTCTGCAAAATGCAATGCAGAATGTCTTTCTAGGATGATAAGGGAAATAAATCACATATATACACACACACAAATACGTACACCCATACATATATATACACATCATTTTCTTGGAAGGAGGGAGATGCATTTTTCCATATTAGTAGAATCTACTGAGTTTTATGACAATCGACCCCTAAGAAAATAGTAGATGAAGCAAAAATTCCAGAAGAACAGAAAAAAGCTACCATTCTCATTATGAATACCATGCATTTTATGTTTTCTTCATCTCAATAAGTCTATATCATGATGTCATACTGAACAAATCTAAATAAAGAGTGGCTCCCAATATGTTAGCCTCAACCAGGTTCATGCCCTCTAAGATCACATCCCACCATCAAGGACATACCCTATCTCTGTGCTTCTCATGTACTCCATTCATGCTAATTATGGAGTACATTAGCACTTTGGAGGGATTTAGAACCACAGTAGAAAGAAGCAGAGATGAAGAACTAATGTCTGGTAGCTAAGATCTCAGCATGCAAAAATAATTTAACCTCTTTCATCCTTAGGAAAACCTATTCCTAATACCTCTGCCACCTACCAAATGCTTTTCTTGATTCTCTTATATCTGTTGGCTGAGAATGTCCTTTGTGTTCATTTTAACCAAATTTTGCCTTCAGAAAAATATGAGGGCAATGGAAATACTTTGCTATGTCTCTGGCTCCACACCTCCTAAACGTGCGCATGATTTGCTTCACTATCTCCTTCCACCTCCATTTAGTGGGCTTGATAGCCGGGCTCTCTCAAATGCGCCTCCAACATTGTAAGCTCCCAGACCCACCCCTTCGATATCTAAAAATCTAAGCATTCAAAGGAAAATGAACCTAAAACAATACCAACATTAACACATAAATTGATAAATGCCCTTTTTATCTCTCTTCTTATCAAATATAACTATTTAATTATATGTCTGTTCTTGGATTAGACTGAAGACGCAGTTCTTGTTGTATAGACATGAAATAAATGTTAGTTGAAAGAAAACATAAATAAATGAATAGCTGGTTCCATTAGCCATAATAGTGCATTTGTCAGTGTTGACAGCATCCACTCCTGGGTAGGACATTTCTCTTTGCACTTCGCACCTCATCCCAATGCCTCATCTTTTTCTGTGCAAATCTCCACTAACATTTAACAATTGAAATTTTCAAAATCATTAAAATGTTCTTTCTCATATTTCTGTCTCTTGATTAATATGGCTTAGTCAAGCTTACTTTTCTTTCAGCTTTCTGAGCACACCTGTGCACTTATTGCCTATATTTGAACAATTTTAAAATATTGGTAAGAGACACTGTTCAGTTTTTAAATGTTAAGAGACACCATTATCTCTTATCAACATTCTAAATCTGAACAGTGTCTCTTTTACCAGCACAATTGCATATACTTGAAATGCAATGTCACCACCCCAGCGTCATTTCTTCCAGCCAATTACTATTCACCCTTCAGGTCTCAACTTAACATTGCTTCCTTCAGGGTTACCTAAAACAAGATTAGGAACCTCAACGGCCATAGTACCTCCATAATACTTATCATAATTATAATTGAATAATTATGATTAGGTTATTATTAGTATCTCTCATTAGACAGTCAGCTCTTTGAGGAACTTCCAACAGCAGGCTTGAGTGAGCTGACGTGGACAATCTCCACCAACTGTAAACTACAGAATGGCTGGATTACATTTTAAATATCTATTCAAACTCAAAAAAACGGAAGTAGAAATCCGTGAGCATATAGAGAAATGAGATGGTAAAGAGAAAAAAAAATCAGAGCATTAAGCAAGAGCTAACCCCTCCAGGAAGAAATAAAGTGATGACAACAAAAGCATAAAGCCTTGGGGGAAAGACGTGGACCAATGCTGTTATACAGTTGTTACTCTACGCATGAGTCAGTGTAATATCACTTGAAGGTAGACTATGAGTTCCGTAAGTTAAGAATGTATATGTAAATCCTGAAGCAATCACTTAAAAAAACAGAGTTGCAACTTTAACATGCTTCTTTATGCCAATAAATTCTAAAGTTTAGATAAAATAAACATTTCTTTTTGAGATAAGGTATCATTCTGCTGTCCAGACTGGAGTGCAGCGGTGCAATCTTGGCTCACTGCTCGACCTCCCAGGCTCAAGCAATCCTCCCACCTCAGCCTCCCCAGTAGCTAGAACTATAGGCACATGCCACCATGCCCAGCTAATTTTTGTATCTTTTGTAGAGATGGGTTTTCACCATGTTTCCCAGGCAGGTCTCAAATTCCTGGGCTCAAACAATCTGCCTGCCTCAGCCTCTCAAAGAGTTTGGATTACAAGCGCGAGCCACCATACTTGGCCAAATGAATATGTCTTGAGAAACACAAGCTACCAAAAAAGCTCATTGAAGAAAAAAATAGATCATTTGAATAGCCCTATGTCTATGATACAATGTGAATGTGTTTTTAAAAACCTTCCCACAATGAAAACTACAAGCCCTAAATCCTTCACTGGTAAATTATACTATGTATTTAAGGAGAAAATAATAAAAGTTCTACATAAACTCTTCCAGAAAAAGAAAGAGGACAGAATACTTTCCATTTTAATTTATAAGTATTAGCCTGATTACAAAACCAGGCAAAGACATCATGGAGAACATGATTATCTAGGTAGAAAATCCAAATGAAGCTTTAAAAATGTATCAAAACTAATAATTGAGCTTTTATAAGGTTGAAGGATATAAGATCAGTCTGCAAAATCAATTGTATTTCTATGTAGTGATGATACAGCAGTCTCTTAAAATATTAAACACACATGCCCTATAACTCAGACTTTCCACTCCTGGGTATTTGCCCAAGAGAAATGTAATCATATAACTCTACAAAGACTTCTACTTGAAGGTACATAGCAGTTTTATTTGTAACAGCCAAATATTGGAAACAATCTAGAGGCTCATTAATAGGTTAATGGGTAAGGAAATTATGGTACATCCATATAATGGAATACTACTCAGCAATAAAAAGTAATAAGTTATTATTACTAAAAAATGTGAATTTCAAAATCACTTTACTGAAAGAAGCCAGGCAAAAGAATACACATTGTATTTTTATAATTCTATTTATATTGAACTCTAAAGACGGAAAGTATTCTATAATTACAGAAAGCAGATCAGAAAGCAGATTACCTAGGGATCAAGAGTGGAGAGAAAGTAAGGGAAAGAGTGAAGAATTACAAAGGGGCAGAAGAAAATTTTTAGAATTTGCAATGAACATGTCTACTATCTTGAGGTGACAGTTTAATGGATATATACATTCATCAGTTTTATCAGAATGAATATTTTATATATGTATAGTTTATTATTGGTGAATTAAACTTCAACAAGGCTATAAAAATAATCAAAGGAATGGAAATGACAATTTTTTAAAGTTAGTAAATTGCTAAAAGCTATTTACTGCTAAAAGTTATTTTTTCAAAGTTAGTAAATAAATACATTGCTTGTTATTTTCTATATTTCTCAAAGCATGCCTGTACTCTCTTAATGTGATATTATGTCTGTTATCGAGCTTCATAAATATAAGGATTCCCAGAAACAGACCACTAGGATATGCACTTGGGTTGCATGATCTTGGGATTGTCCAGGAGAGGCAATGAGGCAGTACAGGCTAACGTTTACACAGGCTTAGGAGTTAGAACGCCTGAGAATAAATTCCAGCTCTTTCGTTGATTAGTGGAATGGTCTTGAGTCAGCTGCTTAACCTGTGATTATCTTAGTTGCCTTACCTAAAATGCTATTGTCCTTAAGTGTTGCCATTATTTAATGATGTAATTCATTGAGAAGGCGTAGTAAGGTATCTGGCATATAGTAGGCATTCAATGAATGGCAGTTTCTATTATTTCTGCACCTCTAAGTCTTTCCCAGGACATGTTGACAATTTATGAGAACAAGTGTCTGATCACTTGGTGAGAAGTAAGTGCTAACTTGCCTGGGACAGATCCCTTTTATTCACATCTCCCAGAAAAAGAAGTTAGCTCCTGCAAATTTCATGGATGCTAACTATGATTTAGTATTTAAGACAATCAATCCTGGCCAACCCAAACACAAATTCCCACACACAATGTGTCAAGGGAAGGGCTGGTATCAAGGAAGCCGATGTAAGTCTTTGTCCCAGATTGACCTGACAAATAGATTCAACTCCTTGGCTTAGAACTCAGCTTTCTGACCACACAGGGGAGAGGCTAGTTCTCCATCTAACACTGTCACCAATCTAGCAAGACAAGACTGGAGTCGAGGTTCTGCCGTGACATATTACCATGATATACACACCACTGATCTCATCAAAGTACAGCCCAATGCCTCCCTAACTATGTGATTTTTAAGCCTCAAAGCCTACAACCAGACCCCTGGCCCTGCTAGATCTCTATGTGTCTCCCTGGGATGCAATGGACAGTGATGAACCTGCACGATGCTACTGTCCTAGCCTCAGAAAGTTTCCCCCAGTGAACACTGCCCTAACAGGCTTTGTGTGAATACTGCCTAGCCATTTGCCCTTGTCTATGTGACAATCCACCAACCAGACCTAAGACACAGACGTTGCACTATATAGATGCTACTCCTACTGGCTCTTACCTTCCCTGACACACTTCAGGTAATCACAACCCTGGATATCTCTTCAGGGATCAGCACTGATGTCTTCTCTGTTCTGCCTTAGGCACAAACAAGTCTTTGCTCACCTTGCTCTCATCAATTCTGTAGCTGCCCAGTCTGTCCTATGTCCTCTACTCCCTTTCCCTGGCTAATTACATTGGTAACTTTATACTACAACTAAGGTCTTATTTGGTATTGAGCAAGGAAATTAAGGTATTCCTCATTCATTGGGAAAGTTGGAAAGCAGGAAGCAGTTGGGTTGTCTACTGCATAATCACAATACTGCTATTTGAGGCAACTCCCGTGAAAAGCAGGAAAACATCTATGAACCTCAACCTGCCAGCCTTTAAGTACCCAACATAGCACAATAGTGAACCAATTAATGAGTAATCAATAAGTATAAGGTGGCGTTTGAACAATTTATATAGAAAATTGTCAGGAATGCAAGATTCATGACATTGCTCTGGGCAGTAATTTCTTGGATATGACACCAAAAGCATAGGGAACAAAAGCAAAAACAGACAAAGGGGATTGCATCAAATTAAAAAGTTTCTGCACAGCAAAGGAAACAACAGAGGGAAGAGACAATCCACAAAACAAGAGGAAGTACTTACAAATCATATATCAGATAAGGGACTAATATCTAAAATACTCAGGGAACTCAAACTACTCAATAACAAGAAAACATATCACCCTATTTAAAAATGGTCAAAGGACCTGACAGATAGTTTTTAAAAGAAGACACATAAATGGCCAACAGATAAAATGTTCAGCATCTCGGCCAGGTGCGGTGGCTCAAGCCTGTAATTCCAGCACTTTGGGAGGCCGAGGCGGGTGGATCACGAGGTCAAGAGATCGAGACCATCCTGGTCAACATGGTGAAACCCTGTCTCTACAAAAAATACAAAAAATTAGCTGGGCATGGTGGCGTGTGCCTGTAATCCCAGCTACTCAGGAGGCTGAGGCAGGAGAATTGCCTGAACCCAGGAGGCGGAGGTTGCGGTGAGCCGAGATCGCGCCATTGCACTCCAGCCTGGGCAACAAGAGCAAAACTCCGACTAAAAAAAAAAAAAAAAATGTTCAGCATCTCTAATCACCAGAGAAATGCAAACTACAATGAGACATCACGTTACACCTGTTAGATTGGCTATCTATCATAACACAAAAGAAACAAGTGTTGGTAAGTATGTGGGGAAAAGGGACCTCTCATCCACTGTTGGTGGTGTTGTCAATTAATACAGTAATTTTCGAAAATGATATGGAAGTTCCCCCAAATAATCTAAAAATAGAATTACCACATGATCCAGCAATCCCACCGCTGGATAGATATCCAAAGGAATTGAAGTCAGTATGCTGAAGAGATGTCTGCACTACCATGGTCATTGCAGCATTATTCATAGTACCCAAGATATGAAAAAAAAATGCCTATCAATGGATTAATGGATTTTTTAAATGTGGTATAAATACACAACAGAATACTATTTGGCCTTTTAAAAGCAGGAAATTTGTGACAATATAGATGAACCTAGCAGACATTATGCTAAGGGAAATAAACCAGGCACAGAAAAACAAATACCATGTGATCTCATTATATGTTGAATCTAAATAAGTTCAATTCATATAAGTAGAAAATAGAATGATGCTTACCAGAGGCTGAGAGAGTGGGATAAGAAAGGGGAGATGTTGGTCAAAGGACACAAAGCTTCATTTACACAGGAGAAAGAGGTTCTGGTGATCTATTGCATAGCATGGAGGCTATAGTTAACAATAATATATTTTATATTTCAAAATAAATAGAAGAGAGAATTTTCAATGTTCTTACCTAAAAGAAATGATAAATACATGAGAAATATGTTAATTAACCTGATTTTATTACTCCACAATGCATACATATATCAAAATATCACACTGTAACCATTAAATATAAACAATTACTATTTGTCAACTAAAAAGAAAATAAAACATTTAAAAAAGAAATAGGAATTTCAAAAATGCAAGGTTCATGTTTGCAACAACCTGGGTGATTCAAATAACAGGCTAATCAATCACATTTTTTAACCCTGGGTGGTGCAGATTGGGGTTTTTTTTTAACTAAGAGGTCAAATGCGTATAGCAGATTGGGGCCTTTTAAATGCGGGAATATAGAAACACCAAACATCATTACACAGACATGAGTTTAGTTTCTCTGCTTTCTACTTCCATCTTCTATTCATTCAACAAATATGTATCATGCACTGGGCTAAACTATCCATAAAAATGGGGTGGAAATTTTGGGGTACTGTTTAAATCTTTGATACTTCCATATAAGAAACAATAAGCAATATCTGTATTACCACAAGAGAAACTCGATCTGAAAACATTGACTTCAGGGAAGGATTTTGCATAAGTCATGTCCAGTGGGGTTTCATTAGTGATGTAGCAGAAGTTATTCAAGGTGGAGGGGTCTCTCCCTGAGGCAGCTTGTTGCTGCAGAACCCAAAGGCAGAGTTACAGCAGAGCTCTGCTGCAGAACTGCCTAGAAGGTCATTTCTCTGCCCACTCAAACCTGTGTGCGAAGAAACCCAGTGGCTATTTTTTCAGCTTGAACAAACCTTTGACCTGATGGCCAGAGGAGTTCTTTCTGTAAATCCTTACGCCCAAACAAAATTCACCTGTTGACTTGCAGAGAAACAAATATTTTTTTAAGTGCTTTAAAAAATTAACTAATTCATATCACGAGAAAAATCTCACCTTAATTCCTCTGAGGGCTCATCTACGCCTCAACCCATTCTATGCTCCTTATTAATTATCAAAAATTATTTATGCACTGGTTATTTAGATAGTCTGCTAAGTTCTTATGGAAACAAGCAAACACATTTTTTTAAACTTGCCAAAATCTGCTGTTCCCTTTCCCTCGGAAGCACAGAAAGTGAGTTCTTGGGGTTTCTTAGATGGATGACAGATTTCTATCTAATTAATCCAGAGCCCTGTGTATAGAAATGACTGCAAAGCAAACATGTCTATTAACAAAAAGCAGTGATTACTGGTTGGCACTGGGCCAGCAACTCTACATAAGCAATGAACTGATGCGTACAACTGTCTCTGTGCCATATGGGTTCTGCTGTAGCAGTGAATTTGATCCATTGTAAGGTTAAGAGATGTCAAATTTAACTGGGTTTAATTGATACTGGTAAGAGGTTCTAAATAAAGAAACAGTGTGTGTACCATCAGAAACAGGCAACACATAAGGCTCTATCCTCCCAGCTTGTCACTGAGTTTCCAACTCAGTTACAGCCAGACATTCAAATTAGTTTTCAAATTCAACTTTCTCACATACAATTTTTTGTGGAAGTTGGGTTAACAGGTTTCTCAGCAGCTAATTGGGGCTGAATATTATGTCATAATATAATTACTTCTGCAGTTACTTCTCTCTTACTACCAAGTTCTTGTTTACACAAACCAGGCAGAAAACTCAAATTCGTCATCCCCATTACGAACTCGCTATTCTCTCCAAACTCACGCTTCGATCTGTGTCTGCCGTTCACATAAGGGCGATTAATGACAAAAGAGAAAGGTCTTAAAGTCCTCTTGACTCCTCTATCTTCCACTAATCCCCATAAATTCAACTTCACATGTCCCTGACAGGAGTCCATTTCTCCCCACTACCAACTGCCACAACTGCCATCATGTCTCCCCTGAATTATAATAGCTTCCTAGTGGAATGCCCACCTATCTAACCATTCCTTCCAACTGCTAGACACTTCCATGTTTAAAACCCCCAATATTTGTTTTCTGTATCTCCTAAGATAGAAGCCAGACTTCAGGGAGTCCCCTTTGCTATACCTGTTCCTGCCACTCACTGTCAACCTCCAGCATCCCCTTGATCCAGATACCCTGGCTTCTCATCCTACCCTAAGCATGCAAGTGCAAGCATTTTTGTGCTATTGTCTCTGTTTAAAACACCACCCTTAAGTTCTTCCTGAAAATTAAGAGAGGAAAAGCTCAAATTTTACTTTTCTTAGAAGCCTTTTCCACCCCCAAGCAGAACTCACCACCCTTTTCTGTACTCCCACAGCTCGTTGTTCATAACTTTATTATAGCACTGATGTGACGCATTAGAGCTGTATTTATGTCTAACTATCCATCTCGATTATGAGTCCCTATGACTCCTATCCATCTCAGTTATGGAAAATCATGCCGTTTATCTTGATACAGCTGAGTTCCCCACAGTGTTGGGCTTGGCTCTGTGATGGCAGAGTGAGGAATACACAGAAGGGCACATCCAAGCCATGTGGATAGGCTGATTGAACCCACATTAACAACAGTGTTTCACTTGCAACATGACAGGAGATACCTCCTCTACATCAAGGGGATGGACTCCATTTCCACCAGGTGCGTCTTACTAACAGTGACAACCACAAATGTTTACTGAGCACTACATTTTGCTCAGCACTTTACAATCATTACTTCATTTATTATTCATGAGTGTCCCATAGGGTGAGGATTTCTCTCTGCTGTTTTGTTCTTTTATCTAGGACCTGGGACATGTAAATATTATTAATGAATAAACAAATTATGTAGTATATTATTACCTTCATTTCACTGAGAAAGAAACTGAGATGCAGAGATGTCAACTTACCTAAGTGCTGTGGACTGAATTCCATCACCCAAAGATTCACATGTTGAAGCGCTAACCCTTAATGCCACTGTATTTGGAGATGGAGCTTTTAGGAGGAAATTAAGGTTAAATGAGTCCTAAGGGTCTGATAAGTTTGGTGATCTTATGAGAGATGAAGAGAGAGAGAGAGATCTGTCTCCACTTGTATACACCAAGGATAGGTCATGTGAGAACACAGCAATAAAGCAGCCAATTGCAAGCCAGGCAGAGCACGGAACCAGAACCTGACCAAGCTGGCCTCCTGATCTCAGGCTTGCAGCACCCAGAAGAGCAAGAAAATAAATTTGTTGTTTAAGCCACCCAGTACATGCTATTTTGTATGACAACCCAAGATGGTTTAGACACTAGTTATTTAGCAAAATTCGGAAATAGGAAACTCAAGATTTTAACCTAGATTAACAGATTTCAGAAGCTTTATCCAGTCACTATGGAGTATTTCTCAAAGTATGTGTTGTGACCCACTAGTGGGCCTGAATGCAATCTAGTGGATTACAATCAGCATTTTTTTCAGGAAATTGAAAAGGCAGGTATAGAATATCATTGAACAGAATAGAAAATATCAGAGTGTGTCACTTTTTAAAGTAATATAAGTAATCCTTAAAAAGCAGAAGTCATTTTTTTTTTTTGAGATGCAGTCTCACTCTGTCACCCACGCTGGAGTGCAGTGGTGCGATCTTGGCTCACTGAAATGTCCACCTCCCAGGTTCAAGTGATTCTCCTGCCTCAGCCTCCAAAGTAGCTGGGATTACAGGTGTGCACTACCACGCCCAGCTAATTTTTGTATTTTTAGTAGAAACAGGGTTTCACCATGTTCGCCAGGCTGGTCTTGAACTCCTGACCTCAGGTGACCCATAGACCTCAGCCTCCCAAGGTGCTGGGATTACAGGCATTAGCCACCTCGCCCAGCCCATAAGTCACTTTCAAAGTAAGACTTTAAAAACATAAGCATTACTTTATAAAACTTTTGTTCCAGAAATGTGGAGGAGAGGTGTGGAGGGCACATGCACCACAAAGTGGTATGTATCTCTTATTGTGAGCTTCAATCAAACATATTTTTATAAACACTGTTGTTTTTGCCATACTGTCTCACAAATAGCCCACTCATCCTATCTCTAGCCAGACCCCTTCTGATATAAGGAAATATCACAAACCCATAGGTGAGTCCTGATTTTCATACTGCTTACACAATTTTCCCCTTGGTTATAGCTCATCCCAGCATGACATGGCTTGACATTTAATCTCTACACATCACACATATGTTTCCTTACTTATTTTGTGCCCATGCTTTTTTCTTGCAACAGTAGAAGCTGACCATAGCTTGACTGTCCATCCTTACTCCCTGTTTCCTATAATCCTTAACTCAGTCTGCATCCCTGCATCACTCTTCTAAGGGCTTATCCATTATAAGTGCACACTGAATGTATGTTGAAATAATTCAACTAATTGATCCAATGAAGTAGATTATATCCATCTGAGAGCTTCTGTTCAGTCCTGAAAGAGCCCAGATTCAGTCACAGAGAAATGAAGAAGGCATTAGCTCTGATTCTGGAAAACTTGGGTTTTTAATCCTAGAATCAAAACATCAGTAGGTTTTTTCTAATGCTGAGACAAGGTAAACAACTATAATTTTCTTTCTGGCTCAGTCTTGATCTCTACATGGTAGTCAGGTTCATTGCACTGGCGGATGGTCTGGTATACTCACCCAAGTGATATAGGCACAAGTGACAGTCACCTCAAGGACATATCTGAGTATGGGCCATTTGAGTAGTTGTCACCACAAAGACAATCTTGTCTGGGTCCTGAGTAGTGAGGCCAGACATTCTGTAGAAGGGCAGGCTTATGGGGTGCTGGTCAGCACCACGGACAGTTCCAAGTGCCCCTGACTGACTTCACAATAGCAGGAATCCCTTTGACGTGGAGTCAGACCCAGCATACTTGGCTTATTGCCTCTCCAATGTACAGCCCACTCCAAACAGGTGCCTCAGACCGCAATGGGATTTTCAGTGTCAGAGACCATGTGGTTCTAGGCCCAGGAGTCCCTTCTTCCAAGGTATGGAGACATTGCTTCCTCCTCTGGGTGTGGATGGGCCCCTCATATGAGGGAGGGGAAGAAGAGGTAGGTTCAGCTCTCCCTCACCCCTTGATTTAACATCATCTTTTTCCAATATCTTATACCTTCTCTGACCCAGATCATAACCTAACACAGGCAGGAGTTAGCGGAGAGAGTGTCTGGCCTATCTGTAAAGTATATTTATTGATTTTCTGATTGCTCAGCATCTAATCCAACTTAATTTAGTAATATATCCCAACTTTTGATGAGCTACTTCTCCCCTCACAGTATGCTATGTCTATCAATCAAGATGGTCCAACACCCCCAGGCAATGTGGCAGACATGTGATTCATCTTGGACAATCAGATCCTCCCTTCCTAGAATTAGAACCTAAGAATAATAGTAAAATAGTTAGAGTTTCCTTATTGCTTGGAAATTCTTGACCCTAACAAGACAGTTGACTAGTTCCCTCTATCAAAACCCTCTGAGGCTTCATGTTTCCTGTCTTTTCCAAATCTGGTTCTTTAATCTTATAAGCAAACTCCCTATTTTTCTACAGACATGGCTTTTGCCTAAATTAGTCAGCATTAGTTTCTATTGCTTATAACCAAAAATTCCTAACGGTTTCATCTACTAAGGATGAAGGTTATGTCTGGAGTCTTCAAATGGAAGGCAGAGAGGATAGTAAACTTATAATTGGCAGTTAAGCACAACTAAGAGACTATGAGCCAAGACTCCATGTGAAATTTATTTCTAAATCCTTACACATCTTAGCATATGTTTCATCCATAGTTGGTATTCAAAATTTACCTAGTAAGGTGAAGCATATATAAAAATCTATAAAGTGAATATGACTAACAGAGAGAGATGGATGTTAGTTAAACATTATTGTGAATAGTACATATTTTGGAGGTAAGAAACAGCTCTCAAAGAAGTTACCATTACCTCTTCATCTCTTTTTCTCCCTCTTCATATCCCTCTCACTTTTAACAATAAATACAAATTTCAAAGCCTCATCTTAGCCCTCTCATTTGTTAGGGCATCTGTTATACCATGGAGTAAAGCACTGGAGCAATGTAAAGTAAAATTCATGTAAAATAAAGGCTTTTTCAAAGAATTCCTAAATTTTGATCCTTTCTGATATTCCCCTGACTCCAGTTAATAAAAATAGCAACAGTTAATAAAGCATTCTATCCACTCCTTTTCAATGCTGCCTATTATTCTTGAATGCTCAAAAGCCCCAGGCTCCCAGCCGGGTCAAAAGGTTTCACAAAACATCCGCGAATTATTTCGAAGCAGTGAGACTCCCACAGCATGTCTCCCCGGAAGCTGTAAGGCAAGAAAATCCATCCTCTCTTTCTGATCGAAAGTCAGAATTCACTGGAGGAGATATAAAGAAACCACCAGATAAAGGTTTATTCTTATTTTGTACCTTCAGTCTGTAATTCCAGGTACATCCCTCACCTAAGTAGGAGCATTCCCTCCCAGGAAAAGAATCCCAGTGCACTGTCTATGACAACGTATTCTCAAAATTTTTTATAATAACTACAAATTCTATTTTTAAAAAGGAATTCCATTATTCGATATGCTGGAGGGCACTTGTAGTTTTCTCTTCCAAACACTGAGGGGAGAAAATTCTCCTACCTTAGCCCTTTGGTATGTTCTCTTTCAATCGGACTTTAGCAGGTTCAAGTTGAGCCTGCTAAAAGGAGCCTATGTTCACTCCCCTGTCAAACCAAACCTTTCTGCACATCCCTTTGGCTTTGCTGGATGTTGCTGTAAGACCCAGTCCTTAAAAGCAGCACAGTATTTCCAGCCTGAGCCATCCACAATTTGATTGTTCATCCAAAATGTAGTATACTACAAGAGACATACCATGGCTATAAGATTAATGATAGCCATAGGGTCCACTCATACATCTCACAGGGCCTATCCTATGTGTCATTTAGCAGTATGATGTAACCTAGCCTGGGGAGTTCCAGCTCCGGCCCAAAGATTACCCAGTCTCTATGACAACGGGTTGCCCTAGAGAAAAGACCACCTCAGTACAGATGCAACTTTCATGAACCTTAAAACAAAGCTTACCCTTGCAAGAATAGCTTAAACTCCCTTTATGAAATAAATACCTGGTAACTGGCCCAGACAGAATACAGGTATAAGAAAGGGGGAAAGATCCCCCAAACTCTGAGAATGGTATCCAGAGGAAAACCTCCCCTTCAGGGGGTCATCTGATCTGTGCCACAATAAGAGCACTACTAGAAGAAACTGCCTGAACACCAGGTGGTACCTGACTCTTATCGTTGATGCAAATCAGACCTAATAGGGAAAAGTCACCACTGGGGAAGCCGGTTAACCAGGCCCACCTGACAGCCCCAAACACCACATGAAACTGATTCTTTGTGTGTGAATCACGACTTTAGAGTGATACCCTTAAACACCAAACTCCTGTAGCTGCTAATATACATAATTCCTCCGTTTAGTCCTGACCCACTGGAAGAGTGGGCAATAGATTCCTCTCTGATATTACCAACAGCAAAAAGGCTATGAAACTCAAAAGATAACAAGTTACAGGGAAGAACAACAGAGCTGTAGAAACCGCTCTGCTGTAATAGTTGCATTTTAAAATCAAATCAAGCTATTTAGCAAATAGAATCCACTCTCTCCCATGAACTCAAAACACTAAATAACTAATAAATATTTTTATTTCTCTGGCTATGATGTCTTCAACAAGTTTGCCAGATCAAGTATCCAGAATCTATTTGCTTTATGGATTTTTTAGTGAAAGTGTTCTTTAACCTGGTCTAAAGAATCCTAAAATTGGGGGGAAACGGTGGAATATTTTTCTTTATTTCTAACACCTAATCTTTGCACATAACAATTTTTAAAAACAATTTTAAGCCAAGTAAATATTATGAGCACTACTTCCCAAGCCCAGAACATTACACATTCATGCATTCACAAGATATTTCTTGAGTGCCTGCTTTCTGTCAGGAATGGTACTAGGCTCTATCCTGGAAACTGTAAAATGGACATAGGATGAATTTTTAAATTTCTGCATTTTTAATGTGTCACTGGCCATCCTTGCCTTGTAAAACAATCTCTGTTATCGGCATAAAGTATTTTTGTAGAGATTGCTTTGCTATCTTATCTGCAAAGTTAGAGCTTTTGTGAGATCCTGCACTCCTACTTAGTTTCTATTAGACTTCAGTTTTTCTAAATTATGATTTTTTATTGCAGCACAATTGAGTCCCAAGGCCTGATTTTTCTATGGCAGTTTCAATTACAACAAAAATTTTATTATAACAAAAAGCATACCTAAATCCTGCTGCTGGCAGATCTAGAGGCAGTGTTCAGTTGACCCCTAAATGCCTTCCCGCTGGCTGTGACCAGGAGCTTCAGGAGCTGGTGGATCTCATGGCAGGTTTTGCAGCTGTGGCCCCTCCCCCACTGTGATGGTTAATACTGAGTGTCAACTTGATTGGATTGAAGGATTTGAAGTATTGTTCCTGGGTGTGCCTGTGAGGATGCTTCCCTGGAGATTAACATTTGAGTCAGTGGACTGCGAGCAGCAGACCCACCCTCCATCTGGATAGTCACCAACTAATCAGCTGCCAGCAAGGCTGGAATAAAGCAGGCAGGAGAAGACGGAAGAGCAGACCTGCTGAGTCTTCCGGCTGTCATCTTTCTCCCATGCTGGATGCTTCCTGCCCTTGAACACCAGACTCCAAGTTCTTCAGCTTTTGGAACCTTGGACTTACACCAGTGGTTTGCCAGGGGCTGTTGGGCCTTTGGCCACAGACTGAAGGCTGCACTGCCGGCTTTCCTACTTTTGAAGTTTTGGGACTCAGACTATCCACCACTGGTTTCCTTGCTCCTCAGCTTGTAGACAACCTATTGTGCGACCTTACCTTGTGATCATGTAAGTCAGCTCTCCTTAATAAACTCCCTTTAATATATACTCATATCCTATTCGTCCTGTTCCTCTAGAGGATCCTGACGAATACACCCACCATCACAGTTTGCAGGTTCTCTTCCAGGAGAGATACTTGCTGTGACTACCATCCTCTACAACTTCTCTTCTAGTTTCTTCCTCAGGGCGATCCAAGACACCAGAGAGCCGAAAATTAGCTTCCTTTCCCCAAAAATAAAGGGAAGGGAATTGCTCTCAATTCTCCAAATACAGCTCAGTTTCCTTCACTGGGGAATCAGAATTTGAATAAACCATGCCCTAACCCAACTTCCCCATCACATTCCCTCCCTAAGGGAATTCTGGTCAACTGCTCAGCTTACTACCTCCCAAATGGGCCCTAAGCTTCCTAATCATTATTTCTTCATTCAAAACACCCTCCCCATCTACAACATCCTTCAAAATTCTAAGTTGCCTTTAAACCTAACTAAAACTTCATCCCTCAAAACAGCTTTTCCTTAACTGACTTATACTGAAATCATCATACTTATCTTTTCACAAATTATAGCAATTGCACAGCTGAAATATGTTGAAGGTCTGAATTGGGGCAGCGGCAACAGGAACACACATGTGAGAATAGACTCAAAATCCATAATGGTAGTCAAATGGCCAGGGCTTGGTGGATGTCGGCGGATGTTATTATGGATGCCTTTTGCCAGAAAATTGCTTGAAAGTGAGGCCAGCACCATGAAGGGAATATGCGCCTTTTCCCCTACAATTTCTACCAGGTACAATATTTAGAAATGTGGGGCAGAAATGACCACTGGTCAAAATTCTTAAGATTTTTATATCTTCCCTAAGGAAGCAGAACATAAACATTTTCATAGCACAGAGATCTGTTGCTGACTCTAATTACGATAATCTCTCATTCTGAAATTACTTTTTTCCTCACTGCTTCTTTCATCACAGACGCCCAATTTGAAATCAAAGATAACTGACGTCACCTCTAAAATTTTCATTGCTTGAAGTGTGGGAAACGGAGGATGTATGGTTCATGCCCCTTGAGCCACATATGTGTATGTCTCAGTCTGTCTTGCCTGAAATAAATTTGCTACAGTCACTGTTTTTACAATATGCTAAAGATATATTTCCAAAATAAGCTTGCTCCTCCATAGAGTAAGTAAGCCGAAGGCATTGTGTTCCATCTTTACAATGAAATGCAGATTTCTCATTGAAAGACTAATCTTCAGTTTCAAAAGATTGAACAAAATGGTGCTTAAGAAGAATTATAGCTGGTTAAATATAAGCTGCTAAAAACATCCAGGACAAGAATATTCTATGAGTACCAAAGTATTTTCATCTGCTTATGCTTTAAACAAATTTCTTTCAGGGGAAGATCTTATCCCAGTATTTTCTTCTGAGATCAGCAAACAAAATCAGGAAGTATACTGACCCAGAACCTTCTTTACCTAAATGATCTTACTTCTCTATAATTGTGTCAGTAAGAGATTGCTTCACATTAGCATGATTGACCCCTCCTCTGGCCTGGACCTTCTGACAGCAGAATGGAAGAGAGTCCCACAGAGCTCCCCACGCTCCTGGTAGGTCACTCATGGTCACGTTTGCTCAGCATCTCCCCTCAGACCTCTACTCACTAGCAGATACCAGTCCAAGGTCTGCTCCAAACTTGGGACCCCTTCCTTCCTTAGAAGACTTAGGAACCAGCTTCAGTGCCTTCATCCCTGTCACCTTCATAGCCCCATATAGTTTTCTCTGTCTGCCAATCTAACCCCATGCCGTTTCCCTTCACTGCCCTCCCAACCGTTTTCTGGGTCCCTGGGAAGTCATGGCCTACAGGGAAGTCTACAGGTCCCCAGGAAGTCACACCTACAGGCCAGGTGCTGTGGCTCATGCCCATAAACACAGCATCTTGGGAGGCCGAGGAGGGTGGATCAGCTGAGGTCAGAAGTTCAAGACCAACCTGGCCAACATGGTGAAACCCTATCTCTACTGAAAATACAAAAATTAGCCAGGCATGATGGCAGGTGCCTGTAATCCCAACTACTCAGGAGGCTGAGGTGGGAGAATCGCTTGAACCCGGGAGTCAGAGGTTGCAGGGAGCCAAGATTGCACCATTGCACTCCAGTCTGGGCAACTGAGTGAAACTCCATCTCAAAAATAAATAAGTAAAAATAAACTCAATTTCTCTGAATACATCACCTTCTTACTCCAATGAAAATCTTCAGTAGATCCCAAAGCACAGTTTCCCCTGCAGCTCCCCCTAGTCGCCACACTAGTTGTGCTTTTTCTCTGATAACATTTGTCCTGAAGGAGAGGTAGCTCTCCTCATTGCCTCTTCCAGATTAACACTCCTGCCTCCATCCTGTAAGCCCAGCCATACCACCTGATACTTTGCATTGTTACAAGAATCTATTTTCAAATCTGTTGATTGCTCTCATTAAATGAAAGACTGTGTTCCTTGCTCACTGTCTTCCTCATCACTTCTGTAACAATTGGGGGTGGTTAAATAACCACATAAAATCTCACAAATTTTTGTTCTTTTTGCTGAATTTATCCCATATCCTGCCTCAGCCACTTATTTTCCTGGTCATCCCGTCTGTTCTCATTGCCAATAACTTCACCCCCTCTAAAATATTGGTTTCAATTGTCACTCTCTTTAGTTACAACCTCTGAGCTTTCCAACTTGATCATTGTTTTTACCACAATTCCAGTAAACTGAGGATAAACAAATCTTGGACCTACCACCCTTTCTTTTACTGACCATCAAGTTCTTGCTTTCCTCCTTCCCCAGTTTACACTCCATGGTCCATGTGTAACACCACCCCTCATGTACATTCCCAGTTTACACTCCACGGTCCATGTGTAACACCACCCCTCACGTACACTCCCTAGTTGACACTCCACGGTCCATCTGTAACACCACCCCTCACGTACACTCCCCAGTTTACACTCCACGGTCCATCTGTAACACCACCCCTCACGTACACTCCCCAGTTTACACTCCACGGTCCATCTGTAACACCACCCCTCACATACACTCCCCAGTTTACACTCCATGGTCCATCTCTAACATCACCCCTCACGTGCACTCTCAGCTCTCCTCTGTTCACCTTGCCCCTTGTGTACTCAGCCAACAAAACCGCAATCCCAGTGAATTCTGCTTTCTTCCTACTCCATGCCTACACCCAAGCCAATACGGAGGGCCAGAGGAAATCCCACGATCCTTTGGACTAATCACTCTAAAATCATGACCGCAAACCTGAACAACGTCCTCAACCTTCACCGGGAGTTCTGGCATACTGTCCTTGCCAGTTCATTCTCTTGCCCTCAGACAAGTCTCTCTCTCACACTCTAACTCTTCTTCTCTGGAAACTGCAACATGGCCTACACATTGGTCTCTCAAGGACATCATTTCTTATCTTACTAAGAAAGAAGGAACATCCCAAAGACAACTTTCTGATCCTGCAACCAAACCTGGCGTCATCTCTGGGGCTGTGCCTGCACCTTGCCTGCCCTCCTATAACAGGGCTTGAACTGTGTCCTCCTTTCTAAAGCCAGCTCCTCCATCTGTGCAGTGGATCCTGTCCCCTCTTGCCTACATAAGGACTTCTGCACAGCAATTGTCTTCATTCTCTCCTGGCTTGCTACCTGATTACACTTAGCAGCAAACATGCTGTAATGATTTCCTTTTGAAAAAACAACCTCCTTGGCCCCACGTCTTCCTCTTCCGATTAACTCCACTATCCATTTCTTGGCTTCCATTCATGGTAAAACTACACAAAACATCACCATGCTCTCTGCATCCACTTCATCGCTTCTCATTCTTTCTTGAACCCCTTCCACTCAGGTTCATATCCCCCCATTTCACTAAGACTGTTTTCTCAAGGTTGCTAATGACCTCTGTATTGCCAAACTAAATAATCTTTTCTTAATCTTTGTCTAATTTGACTTCCCAGTATCATTTGATAATTTAATGATATCATCATTTGATAAATCCCCGTTTCGGGAATGTTTTTCTCAGACTGTAGAACATCATATGTGTCTGCTTTTCTTCTTACCTCACTGTCTGTTACTTTCCAATCTCATGTACTGGATTTCTCACTCCCTCTGAGGCTCCGCCCTCAGCCGTCTTCTCTATCAGCATTCATATCCCTTAGGTAATCTTACCTCTTCCATTGCTTTCCATATCATCTGTGTACAGATGTTCCCAAATTTATATCTCTATCCCCTGACTTCTCCCATAAACTCCACATATATCCAACTCCCTGTGTGACATCTTCACTTAGATGTCTACCAGGAATCTCTGCAGGTGGACTTCAAAACATACTAAGAATCCCTGCCATGATGACCAAGAACCATGAGAAGTTTCAATATCAATAGTAATCAGATCACGGTAAGCAAAAAACACAATGTGATTTTTCTATCACCTCATTATTATGAATTATATTGCTAGGAATATTCATAAACCTGTCTTGGGTGCACATTGCACATGGTTTTGTTATTCAACTTGAGATGACAAATTTTTCCAGAGTAAATACATATTCTCAGCTGTTTTCACAATTTTTTATTTTTAACATCATTACTACCAGTCATTTCAGTTTTGTCATTCTGCTGTGTGTGTGGTGTTATTACCTCATGCTTTTAATGTGCATTTTCTTGATTCCTGGCAAAGTTGAACTCTTTCATTATTGACCAAGCAAACTGAACTATGAGATTTAAGGATGCAACTTAGGTACCTAACTATAAAGAAAGCCATGGAAGCTGGGCACGGTGGCTCACGCCTATAATCCCAACACTTTGGGAAGCCGAGGCAGGTGGATCACAAGATCAGGAGATTGAGACCATCCTGGCCAACATGGTGAAACCCCGTCTCTACTAAAAATTAGCTGGGCATGGTGGTGCATGCCCGTAATCCCAGCTACTCGGGAGGCTGAGGCAGGCAAATCGCTTGAACCAGGGAGTCAGAGGTTGCAGTGAGCCAAGATCGTGCCACTGCACTCCAGCCTGGCGGACAGAGTGAGACACCATCTCAAAATAAAAATAAAAAAGAAAGCCATGGAAGTGACAGCCATAAAAATCAGGGGAGTAGTTACCCTCAAGGGACAAGGAAGGTAAAATCACTGGAAGAGGACATGCAGAGAATAAGGGGCTTTCTGAGTTCCAGTGACTGTATTTTTTTGCTCTGTGTAGTAGACACACATGTATTCACTTTGCGATAAAACACTGGGCTGTAAAGTCTTGTTTTGTGCAATTTTATACATTTGTTTTATCTCACAGTAAAAAAAAAATTAAATAGAAGGTTAAGTGAAGGAATCAAATATTATTTGAGTACTTACTACATGCTGGGCCATATGACAAATACCAGGGATCCCAAGATTAATGAGAAAGGTTGTTTCCCTCAAGGTCACCATGAATCACACGATTAATTGGTGGCAGCAAGAACTGCACCTGGAGCACTGAGAACCTGTGAAAGATGTCAAGAAAGAGGGGGGATTTGTGACAGGCCTCGAAATGTGAGTAGTGTTGGATAAGCAAAGGAAAGGAGGGGCATGATGGCCATCTTTAGATTTATGACCAGGGCAACCCCTAGTCTACACACACGTTGACATTGACACTCAGATGCCCGCAGTCACACACACACTCATGGCATGCATTTGCTGGAACTGCCGTAACAAAGTACCACAGTTGGGTTGGCTTCAACAACAGAAATGTGCTGTCCCACACAGTTCTGGAGGCCAGAAGGCTGAAGTCAAGGTGTCGGCCAGGTTGATTCCTTGGAGGCTGTGAGGGAAGGATCTGTTCCCAGCCTCTCTGCTTAGCTTATACATGGCCGTCTTCTACCAGTGTCTCTTCACAACCTCTTCCCTCTCTGAGTGGCTCTGTGTCCAAATTTCTGCTTTTATAAAGACAGCAGCTAATGGGATTACAGCCCACCCTAATGTTGCCTTTGAACTTGATTATCTCCACGAAGACCTCTCTCCAAATAAAGTTGAATTCTAAGGTATTAGGGGCTGCGATTTCAACATAGAAGTTTTAGGGGGACACAATTTTACCCATAACAGTCAACATATATACATTCTCACAAATGTACACACATGCATATACTCCCATATACAGTCACACATACATTCACACACACTCACACACACATGCACACATCTACATATACACACACACAATCTCACAATACACACACACACACCCCTTTACGCTTTCTCACTCATACTGACACCCTCACAGCAGGCAGGCATGTGGAGTGTCCCACATCTGCAGGGGAGTTGCTCCTTCCCCCATGCTGCCGCCCACAGCACCCTGTCTCCTTTGATGGGAATGTGACCCAAGCCAAGGAAAACAGTTCCTCACCAACCATGCGTCAAACTGGAAGTAAGTGAAGCCAAACCCCTACTGTCTGGTGGCAAATTTGGGAAGACAGTCACCCAGTTGCTACTGGAAATGCTGTTCCACTGTGGTAGGCTGAGGCCTGTCTGCTGGACAAGGAGGGAGAACCACAGGAGAAACGAAAGTGCCTCTCGATGCCCATATCCCTTGGCCCCAGCCATCCACTGGTCAGCTGCACCCTGACACGCTCACTGTACAGTAACTCCCCTTCCCTGCTCAAGTTAGTTTGGTGTGGGTTTCCATTACCTGTAATTCAAAGAGGCCAGGGCTTTCCAGTGGAAGTCGAGGAGGCCTGAAGAGATCATGAAGATGGAGGGTGAGGGACCAAAATGAACTCGTCACCACGTGTCATGACAAGCCTTCTCTTGTCTTTTGTTCCATTGTGTTTCCTTGTTGCAGTTGTGTGCTGTTCTCCAACCACACACTGCTTTCTTTCAGTACTTCCCCAAACTCTCTACCCGCTGCAAACTTTAAAAATCCTCCCTGCTCCTTACAGATCTCTGCTTATATGTCAGTCCATCCAAAACACTTCCTGACCACCCTAGGAAAGGCAGTTTACACTCCTGTTACCTTCCAACTCAGAACTTTAATTGCTTTCTTCATAGTGCTCTGTCACAGTTGGCAATTATTCTATTTGTATGCTATTTACTTGGATTTATCTCCATCTTCATTCTTCTCCAAGCCCCCTAAGGACAGAAACAGTGCGTATATTCCCCATCTTATCCCCCCAGGCCCAGCACTCAGTGTGGCACTGATGGCTGATGCGAGAAGGTCAGGAAGGACAGAGACAAGGAAGGAGGCTGATGAGGTCTCCATCCCGCAGTAACTTCCTAGCCGTGCTCTCTAAAATCTGGCTATTCTGAGAAGACTGTTTCACTGGCAATTTCACCCTGGACTTCCGTGCCTCTTTCTCACTGAATGCTGTGCTGTTTTACCTCCTGGGTGATTCTTCTCTGTTAGTCTCCCAGGCCGCGCACCCACAGGAACGCGCCCGCTGCGTGACGTCTTGCTTTAACAGTGGGGCACCTGTGCCTCTTAGTTTTAGCGTGATCACAGGTGTCGTGCATTACCTTGTTTTAGTTTTAGCCAATGAAAAAAACATGTTGAAGATTCTTAAGTGACTGTTACAAATCTTAATACTCCCCCACCATCATTTTTGTAATTTCTTTACCCCAAAGTCTTTCTTCAGAAGATATGCCATGGGCAATGCTGAATTTCTTGGGACAGAGTAGTGAAGAGCAGTATGATACTCAAAAACAAGCACCAGGACTTGCAGGCAACTTTCTGTCTGGAGAGCCTTCTTTGGGGCTAAGGGTACAGGAGTACTTTAAAGTCTCTATTCACAAACCTCTATTTGAAAAAAAAAATGTTATTTTTTGGCTTGTTTTCATTTTTAAGTATTTTTTATTTTTTTGAGACAGGGTCTCACTCTGTCACCCAGGCTCAAATGCAGTGGTGCAATCACAGCTCCCTGCAGCCTCAACCTCCCAGCTCAAGCGATCCTTCCACCTCAGCCTCCCAAGTAGTTACAGATGCTGGCCACCACCTCTGAATACTTTTTGTATTTTTCATAGAGGCCAGGTCTCACTATGTTGTCTGGGCTGGTCTCCAGCTTCAGGGTTCCAGTGATCTGCCCACCTCGGCCTCCCAAAGTGCTGAGGTGACCACCAAACCCAGCCAAAAAAATCCTTCTCAAAGTAAACCGCTTGAAAGAAATGATTATGGTTTATTAACATTCCAGAGTCTCAGATACCAAAGGCTTCATTTACCACAAGGACTAGTCCAGGGGGAATAAAAACCGCTTACTGTGCTGTTTTTAAGGCGTCTGCAAACCACATTCCCTCCTCCCTTTCCTTTCAGATACTCAATCTCTGGGAAACCCAATTGGCAAGTTTCTGGCAATTCAACACCATGTAGTATCGCACGTCAGAAATGGGTATGGAATGTTACACTCACTTTTCCTGTAACTTCTTACAGCCTTTAAATTGCCATCTCTCTAACTACCTTTCTTCAAACAATATTGCCATTTGAGTGGTATCAATCAGACAGGATTGCCCTTTGATGTCAAAACTCTCAGTCAGCCACGTGAATAAATTCTGATTACTTCTGTATTCTGAAAAGAAAATGTATTTTTTCAGATCACAGTCATGAGCTGTGAGTGATCATTTAATAAAAAATAATATTGACTTCTCATCTGCAGGTGTATGGCGCTCAGTTTAGTGTCTTTTGCTAGCAGAGCCACCCTAGGCCTAGCTCCTTTTTAACCGTGGCCTTAACACTCCACTGCTTTGCCTAATTCCTAATTCTAAGCAACTCCCATGGCCTAGTTTGTTTTGTTGATTAAAAAAATGTGCCACTTTAAACTTCACATTTCAGGTTTGATCGCTGTGGAACAAACTGGCTCATAAATCTTCCCCCGGCTACCAGTAACCAGGGAGAAGTCGCTTTCTTCAGTAAACATCCCCTGTTTCTCAGTAATAGGGTGCCTTCCATCACCCAGAGGTTTTTTCCTTTTAATTGAGTGTTTGTTGAAGCATGACTCTGAGATAGGAGGCCTATTCAGGAATAGAAATTGCAGCCCAAAGTGCCCATTACTTACCTGAGACAGGGCCCGAGACCAGCTGCACCTTGCAGAACCTGGACGCTGGGACGTGTGGATTCAGGCTGCTGGGCCGATTAGCGACATTGCCAAAAACGACGGGGATGCAGGGAGATCAGGGGAGCCTCGGTCTTGATATTCTCTCCACCACCTGCAAAGCTGAGGGATAAAAATAATCAAGTAGTCACTCCATCTCCATTCCCTCCTCCCCACCGAAGAAACACCTCTCCCCAAACGAAAAATTCAACTTCTCTGCACACCAGAAACACACCTCTGTGTTTTCCCCCTGTTTTTTCTATTTTTCTTCTCTAGCAGTCAGAAGTCTGCTTCCAAAGCTTCCCCTACATTTCTGATTTGAAAGTAGAAGAGAGCTAATATCTTTTCAATCTCCATTTTGAGCCAGACATTATATTAGCTGCTTCAGTATATCATTTCCTTAATTCTTCCAACAAGGCAAGTCACTTGGTCCGTGTGTTATGAACAGCTACTGGGAAGACCTTAGCTCTGCCTTAGCTCTCCCAGTCCTGATCTCATGGGCCCCATTTTTCCTAGCCCAGAGTTCTTCTTACACATCAATATGGTTGAGGTTTTACTTTGAACTGTTCATTCTTCCAAGAATGACAGATGTCGGATTAAACTGCAAAACTCCCCAACTTTACGTTCACTGCGTTCACCTCCAATCAATAAATGCGTTCTGGTGCTTCCCAGCAGGAAGACAGTCTTCATTATGGCCCTCCTTGGCAATGTGGGGAACTGCTCCTCCCAGCCCCTCAGAGCTTACACTATTTTGCACATACCCTTCTCACCCCTGATGTGAAGCACTGTAGTGTCTGCAAATGTGATTTATTTGAATTCTAGCAGAAACATTTGTGATACGTCTGGGTGGTCCTCTGTCTTGAGCTGAACCTCGCAGTGCTACAGAAATGGGTTATTACTGATACCTGGGAATCGCTACAGCTTCTTTCTTGGCTGGGATAAATTACAGTGTGACCTCTCTGTGGTATCCAGTACGTGGTGAGCCCTTTGCCTTCAGACAAAATGGCGCCCACGTCACAAATATCTGTCCTGCAGAAATACTTGAAGGTTGTTCTCCCATCTATTCTCTATCATAAACAAGCCTCTGTTTTGATCCTTCTCCTCATTGCCCTGTTCCTGTACACGCCCCTTCTCTGTTGCTTGGCTCCCATTACCCTCCCTTAACTGAAAGTAACTCTGCTTCCTTACTATGAGCTATCTATTATTCAATAAATAGCTTAAAACCCTCCACAGAAGTGGACTAACTGCTGAGCTGGGTTTTCAGAAATGAACAGAGTGAGCTGGAGAACAGAATGTGCAGAGTTACTGCAGGCAGGAGAAATGCGTGCACAGGAACAAAACACGTTGTATCAATATTTGGGAACACTCAGATCAGGGATTGTTTGTCTGTGATGAGCACACACCGGCTCTAAGAAGCTCAAGTTAAAAAGTAAGGTTACTGTTAGTATTGACGGGAATAGTAAGGAAACTAATTTCAGGTAGTAAGACCAAGGACTAGTACCACACAAACTCCCATGTCCACTTCAACCTGAACCTCTGCCCCATTCTCCTTTCTGGTAATCCATTTCCTCTACCTGCCTATTCTCATAACTGTGACATTTATGGATTGGGCTACTTGGAAGTAGAATTAGCCCTAATTTCACAGCCTTAACACTGTTACCTCTCCTAGGTCAAACTATGTAGAGGAAGGTCATGTGACTGCATCAGCTTGGGTCAGGTGATCACTTCTGGCCCAATCAGCTGTGGCCAGAATGGTCCGCTGTGAGCATGGCTGTTTGCACCTGTCTCTTCAGCAGCTCCTGTGGTTGGAAGGCACCTCCCAAGGGAAAAAGCAGGCTGAGCAGGTAGATTATGTCTGGACAAGAGAACTCTCAGCAGCTCAGTATTTCTGAAACTTAAAGAACAAGGCAAAGAATGGTGGAAATGAAATCTTATTCTTTGCTGGCTGATGAGTGCCCCTAGACATGGCTCTATAAATTGTTGCTTGAGTCATTTTAAGATATATTTTTACTTGCTTTCAACCTTTGTTTAAAATTAGATTTTACTAACCTTTTTCTCCCATTACTTAAAAACATTTTTAGCTGTTGGTATCTTAGATGAGAGAGAAATACCTCAATCAAGCCTTTCTCCTCAGCAGTTGCCCGCGACTCTAGCAAGTCCTCTTTCCCTGTTCAAGACCGTTACTTTCTATGCCAAATACCTAACAATTCCCCTGCAGTCTTTTCTTTTTTATCATGGATTCTGGCATTGATTTACATAGTATATATTTGTTTTCCAAACTAGATTATAAGCTTTTGAACATAAAAGCCTACTGTTTCTATATTCTTGCTTCTATATTTCCTTGACCATCATATATACTCATTGGAGATTATCTGGATATCTATTATGATGGACTTCAATGCTATATTACAATGTAATAAGTAATCTCTTATGACATGTATTGGTCATGACTCTTTTGGTCACAAATAGCAGAAATCAACCTAAACTAGCTGAGGTGACAAATGGGAATGTGTTGGAAAGATATTAAGTACCATCCCATCTAAAGCATGGGAAGGGCAGAGAGATAAGTGGACAAAAGGGCAAGAAGATTCAGACACTCAAAAGGAAAATCTGTCTCTCTTCCTGCTTCCATTTCTCTTCCTTTCTGTCTTCCTCCTTCCTTCCCATCTCCTTTTTCTGTCTTTACTTTTTCTCACTTTTAAACTGGTTCTCTTGATGGTTGCCTAAGTTTAACATCTTACATTTTCCACTTCTCAAGAGAAACTGACTGTCTTTCTTGGTTTGAATTTTAAAATTCCATTTGGTTGGCTCAAAATCACCCTCACATTCAGGGTGAGCCACCCCTGAATTAACAAAGTATTTGCTAAAATGGGGTTGAGACATGGACTCTAAAAACATGGCTTTCCCTGCCGAATCTACATGAATGGAGAAAAGCAGTTCCCAAATAAAAGGTATTTAAGTAAGGGTAATACTAATTACTGCAAATTCATAAACCCCTAGCTCTCTGTGGCTTAACATGTCAAAGTTTATTTTTCACTCATGACACAGTCCTCATCAGGTAGTTCCTCTCCACATGATGTCCAGGAGGAAGAGAAAGGTTTTGGTGGACACGTACAGTGTCTGTCATGGAGCAAGCTGTCCCGTAATGAAAAGAATGGAGAAAAGGGAGTTCTTGGTCTCCCAAACAATAGATGTCCATTATGTCAGGAATAAAACATCAGCTGATAACACAATCACTAGGAACAATCATGAAAAGAATGATACAGACAGACAAAAAAGTAGTGGATATAAAAATGTATTTGTCAGCCGGGCGCAGTGGCTCACGCCTGTAATCCCAGCACTTTGGGAGGCCGAGGAGGGTGGATCACGAGGTTGGGAGATCTAGACCATCCTCGTCAACATGGTGAAACCCCGTCTCTACTAAAAATATAAAAAATTAGCTGGGCATGGTGGTGCGTGCCTGTAATCCCAGCTACTCAGGAGGCTGAGGCAGGAGAATTGCCTGAACCCGGGAGGCGGAGGTTGCCGTGAGCCGAGATTGCGCCATTGC
>NW_016107630.1:2426047-2453473 GCF_001604975.1 Cebus imitator
AAAAAAAAAAAAAAAAAAAAGTATTTGTATCCATAATACAAAACAAAGTTGAATGTTAAATTATAAAGAACCTCAAAAACATGCTAATAACTCAAAAACAGGAATTGTGGCGTTTTAGAAACTGTTTCTTTGCATTTCATTCATTCAGAGGAACCATCCTGAGTGCTGTCCTTGTTTCATGAGATTTGGGTCTAATAAATCTTCCCCCACGACCCCAGAGAAAGATAAAATTGTTTTATTTGGAGGCAGGTTCTCTCCAAAGGCTTTTTTATTTAGTGCCAGAGATTACAGTACACTAATACAGTAAAAGCCGGAATCAAGAACTTTCTTTGTTCCAATTCCCTGATCCCAAGCTTAAATACGGCTCCTCATAGGATCTTTCTTTGCTACAACAAGAATGCAGCTGGTTCCTTCCATTTTCCAAGCCTACTCTCGTCATTTCAATTACACAGACTCTTGGAACAAAGCATACTGCTATGATGATCAGTCTCCTTTAGTTATCTTCAGGTCAAATAGATGCCTCTGATTCCCACTTGCGGGTTTGGATTCTATTCTATCCTCCTCCTTTTCTTCTCCTTCTCTTTCTCCTATAGAAGAACAAACAGCTGTACCCTTTCCTCATGTTACTGGTGAGAATCCACTCCATACCCCAGCCAGGCAGGTTCTTCTGGCTGCCTTTATCATCTTTCTTATTGTAAACATTACAGCAAAGTAATTGTTAGGAGAGGATGAGTAAACAAGGTAATTATAGAGGAAGCTAAAAGTTGTAGGACAGAGAGAAAATCTACCTATGTACAATGATAGGACCAAGGGAGCTTTCAAGACTGATGAATAGACACAAACATTTGCAATTTAGAAAAAAATTCACATCAAACCCTTAAGCTCATGAAACCATCCCAAATCACTGCCTCTAAATCATAGTTCACTGCTGGGACTCTTGAACTCTGAGCCCAACCTGAAATGGGGCATAAGTGTTAAGCACAGTCCCACCTAGAATCCTCTACATTTTCACAATGCCTTTATAAAAGTGCCTGCCAGATATATCATCCACTGGCCTCTCCTCAATTGGAAACATTGAAGCACGGTAAAGATGGAGTGAACCACCCGCCACGTGACAGAGTAGCAGAGAGAGTTCAGGGAATACAATTTGGGATTTCATCCCTGGGTGCCCACCTTAGCATACGGCCATTCTGCTGCACATGTTTTTCATAATGTACCTCCGAGGGTTTGAATTATTGCTCGTTTTTGCTTTTTTAGGTAGATAGGGAGAATTCAGGTGGAGACTACTAGTAAAATGCAAGAAGTTAAAGCATTATTGGTATAACAAATAGAGAATGTTTTGTTCCAGTCGAAAGACCTCCAATATTTCATCCCAAAGTCATCTTCTGGGAAAACCGAAATGTAAGGAGGCTGACACATACTGAATAAGATTTAGTAGGCACATTTCCAGGGTGTGCACAGAGCCTGAGTTTTGCTGATTTTACACTTCCTCTTTAACCTTAGATCCACCTGGGCAAATATCTACAGTGTCTCATGCTAGTGAACTTTCAGGGCAATGTAGTCAGTAGAGCACAACATTTTTATTATACATTAGTTTCTCTTTTCAGATGCTTATATTCACGAGGCATACTCCCTGATCACAGTCAACTTTCTCTTTCAAAAATCACATTATGCAAAAAACAGTTTCCAAGATAGTTTTCCCATACGAAATAAAACCTGAAGAAAAATGCCCAGATATTAATAATTATCACTATGTGAAGGTTATTATTATGAGCGATTCTGAAATCTCTTCTATGAGTTCATGTTACCATTTAAATCAGAAGTGAAAGATAAAATGAAAACCCTTAACTGTTTTAAAGGTTTAAAGACACACTGTACATCTCCACGTGAGTCCGTGTCACCTCTAGAAGGCAAGGCAAAGTGTAAGTGCGGAGCAGCTCACCTCTTTCAGCTGCCTTCTGAGGCTGTGATCAAGAGGCAGTGTGATACAGTGGTCAAGCTGAGCACCTGGTTCTCAGTCCCACCACTACTCAGTTGTTTGACCTTGAGCTTGACATATCATGCCTTAGTGCTCCAGATGTCTCATCTGTCATCTGTAAACCGAGACAATTAAGAATGATGCCTACTTATAGAGTTATATGAGTCATAGGGATTAAGTTAGGTGATATAAAAAAATTCAGAGCACATGCTAATAACTCAATAAACGCTAGGTATTGTATCATCCAAGATCCAGTCAGAAAGAAAATCTACTCTAGATATTATTTTTTCCTTTTTCAACTTTTATTTTAGATTCAGGGGGTACATGTACAATTTGTTAACTGGGCATATTGCGTGATGCTGAGGTTTGGAGTACATATGATCCCTTTACTCAGGTACTGAGCATAGTACTCAACAGTGAGTTTTTCAAGCCTTGCCCCACCCCCTCCCTGCTCTAATATCTCCAGTGTCTGTCATTGCCATCTTGATATTCATGAGTACCTGATGTTTAGCTCCCACTTATAAGTGAGAGCATGCAGTATTTGGTTTTCTGTTCCTGTGTTAATTCACTAAGGAAAATGGCCCCCAGCTGCATTCATGTTGCTGCAAAGGATATGAGTTCATCCTTGTTTATGACTGCATAGTATTCCACATTGTGTATGTACATCATGTTCTTTGTCCAATCCACCACTGATGGGCACCCAGATTGATTCCATGCCTTTCTATTATGAGTGGTGCTATGAAGAACATGTGAGTGCATGTGTCTTCTTGGTAGAATGATTTGTTTTCTTTTGAATATATACCCAGTAATGGGATTCCTGGGTCAAATGGTAGTTCTGTTTTAAACTCTTTGAGAAATCTCCAAACTGCTTTACACAGTGGCTAAACTAATTTACATTCCCACCAACAGGGTATAAGTGTTTCTTTTTCTCTGCGACCTCACCAACATCTGTTGTTTTTTGACTTTTTAATGACAACCATTCAGACTGGTCTGAGATGGTATCTCATTGTGGTTCTAATTTGCATTTCTCTGGTGATTAGTGATGATTTTTTAAATGATTTTTGGCAATGTGTATGACTTCTTTTGAAAGAATCTGCTCTTGTCACTGGACTGGAACCCTTGGATGCAAAAATTCTCAAAATTTGCTTAAGAGGAAGCTACAAAAGGTGACATTGTGTCATGTCTTTTACCCATTTTTTACATGAGACTGTTTTTGCTTATTCAGTTATTTAAATTACTTCCGGATTCTGGATATCAAACCTTTGTTGGATGCAGAGTTTGCAAATACTTTCTCCCATTCTGTAGGTTGTCTGTTTGCTCTGGTGATAGTTTCTTTTGCTGTGCAGCAGCTCTTTCATTTAATTAGGTTCCACTTGTCAATTTTTGTTTCTGTTGCAATTACTTTTGAGGACTTAGTCATAAATTCTTTCCCAGAGCCCATGTCCAGAATGGTGTTTCCTAGGTTATCTTCTAGGATTCTTATAGTTTCAGGTTTTTCATTTATACCTTTTATTCATCTTGAGTTAATTTTTGTATATTGTGAAAGTAGGCCTCCAGTTTTATTCTTCTGCATATGGCTAGCCAGTTATCCCAGCATCACTTATTGAATAAGGAGTCCTCTCCCCATTGTTTATTTAATACAGGGAATTGATTATACAGATAATGGAAGAGATTAGGAGTCTACAGAGAAGGGCAGAGAAGCAACTCAGAGATTAGCAACAACAGGAAGCTGCCACCACCCTAAATTGGTGGGACAAAGGGAAAAGATAGAACCACCTGGCAGAACCTGGAGCCATGATGGGTCTGTTGAGTGAAAACTGAAGCCATAGAAGAGACTCACTTGCTGCCAGAGGAGCTGCCCAAAGCAGAAAGAAGGAGGAGCTGCCCAAAGCAGAAAGAAGGAAGAGCTGCACTGGATCCCTCCTCCTGCCCTCTGGTCTTTTGCCAGTGCCGCTCATTAGCCAAACCCCTTCCCAAGCTGAAAGATAATGCAGCCTAAGAAATGTAGTTCCCTGCAACAGAAAGCAAGGCAGAGGAGCAGGGAATGGAATGGAGAGCAAATGGGCAAATGACTGGCATAGCCATTATCCGTATTTTCCAAGAAATAGCTCTTGAAATGAACTTGCATTTGCCTAAAAGCACATTAAGTCGTTTTTCCATAATGTCACCTTTTGTAGCTTCCTCTTAAGCAAATTTTGAGAATTTCTTCAGCCAAGGGTTCCAGTCCAGTGACAAGCAAAAGGTGTATCTTCCATCCCCATCTGAGACCCATGCCTCTTCTTTCTTTGACATGCTGTAAGCCAAGTGCACTGACCCTCTCCTGAAAGAGTGTTCATCACAAGCTTCTAATTTCTCCATGCCCTCCACGACATGCATAGCATAGACCTTCTTATGCATACTCCAGTTTTCTGTACTTCAGTTTCCATATCTGTGACATTAGATGCTAATATCCACTATACCCTGAAGCCCAACTCTTTGAAAGCACCTTATAAACTGTAAAGCACTTACACAAATGGCTTATCATTACCTTTTGATTTCTGGCCTAATGCTCTTTTTGCTAGCCCATGCCAGTCCTCTTCCAGAAACAACTTAATCATTCTGACATGTTAAAAGACATCATGAACATGTGTACAAAAAAAGTGACTGCCAAATATAATAGCTTCTGCTAAATTTCAGATGTGGTCCCAAATCAAATCAGCCTCAGGGCATGCTGACATAGAAAATGAATTTGTTCACATGTTAGAGTTCTTAGCCAGGCTTCCCTACACAACTACAGTCTTGTTTGGGATCATCTTCTAAAATATAACAACTGATGCACCTAAAAGTATATTTAAGTGCATTTTAAATATATCAAAAGCATATTTAAGCACATTTTAAAACAAAAGATGTTGGGCAAAATCTGGCCAATCCTAAAAGAGAACCACAAATAGCTTCCCTCTTACGGAATGGCTGCTCTGTGGCAGGCATTGTGCGAGGCACTTTACAGACATCATCCTGCAAGATCAGTGATATTATTCTCATTTTATTAATGGGAAACTGAGGTTCACAAGTCCAAAGCACCATTCTTGAGGCCACGCAGCTGGTAACCAGCACAACTAAAAGTTGAACCAATAACATTCTGCCAAATGTCTTTCTACTACATAACATGGCATCCCACAATAGAATGTGGGTGTCTTCATTTCCCTTTCGGCTCCTCCAAACACATGCTATGACCCTGGCAGCTCAATTCCACACCGTGTGGCCCACACCTGGCAGGAGCTCCAAGCAGGCTTTCCTTGTCTATAGAAAACACTGGCATGACAGTGCACCCCTCAGATCTCTGCTGGCAAGGTGCAAAATTGAGCAATAGGTCCAGTGGCTGCTCTCTGTAATCTATCACCACGCTCACATGGAGTCCTCACTTCCTACCACCTACTCCCAGCCAGCACCTGACCACAGCAGGAACATTAAGGCAGGGCCATCCCTGGAAGACAGGAGATTCTTCTGACAGGCACCTTCAACTCTCCTTCAGCTTAAGACTCTTCCACGCAGCTTTATTTCCTTCCCTCTGTTATTCACAAGGTTCAGACCTATGTCATAGTCTGATGGCTCTCCCAGCTTCCACTGTTCCCTCATAGGCATTTCTGCTAAGAAATCTCTTGTCTGTCTAATCCAGCCTGGGCATCTCCTCCTCAGAGGACCCGGACTAAACAGCATCTCCTACCCTATTCCTGTTCTCCCTCCTCACCTTACACCTCCTGGTCTCAAGCTTGGTCTCAGGGCCCCAGCACCCAACCGCAGCCTCAGTGGACCTGGCCAATCAATCTATTTTAACCATACCACTGCTACTAGGCTCCAAATTGGAGATAGGACTAAATTTTTCCCCATTTTTAACACCTCCCACTTCAATACCTTTTTGCTGCTGGAATGTTCCCTTATTGGGGAAGAAAAAAAATGTTATAAACCTCTTGCCTCTAGAGTATAAATAGTAGTAGTTTAATGTGCTATGTCTCCAGGGAGTCTGCATTTTAAAGAGATTAATTAGGGAGGACAATCACTTCACCTAAAGAAATGAATAAATTTGCAAATATTTCTTAAGTACCCACATCAGGGAGCTTAAGACAAGCTGGATTCAAATTTAAAGAGTAGAGCTCCTGAGTGGGATTTAAACAGTGCCGCTTCTTGGCTGGGGAGATCTTTTCTCAGAGCAACTACGCTGCTCAATAACACTGAAGGCAATCGAGGGTAAAGCCTTCCCTACCCCAAACATGCCATTCTTTTTAAAAGTGACGTGGAAATGCTCTTCTCCATGTGATGATAGATGGGTTTCAATTCAGCCTGCTGTGGCCTGGGTGGAGGAGGCCACTTAAAATCCAGCAGGTGGGGGAAGAGTTTCTTGATGACTTTAACCTGGTCTTCTGCCACCTTTTCTCGAGTTACAACCTCTTACTGCAATTACAAGCAAGCCAGGAACTCTGTGATGGCATGTGTTATCGCAGAGGTTACTCCATCCTGGGCCTTACAAAACACTGGCCAGATGTTTCTTGGGCACCGAGCTCCTTGGACAAGGTGCTTTATTAACATGGGCTTGCTCTCCTATACATAAAAATTAAGTGGTAGCACTTGGGCGATACTCCCCCATCTTCCTATAAAAGCCAAGGACAGAGAATAAGGTATTACCTTGAAAGTACTTGACATAGTAGTTCCCCCTTATCTGCCAGAGATACATTCCAAGACCCCTAGTGAATGGCTGAAACCTGGATAGTACCAAACCCTATAGAAGTAAGTTTTTTCCTATACATAAATACCTATGAGAAAGTTTAATTTATAAATTAGGCACAGTAAGAGATTAACAACAATAACTAATAAAATAGAACAACGCTAACAATAAGCCAGCATCACTACTCTTGCACTTGGAGCCATTATTAAGTAAAATAAGGGTAACTTGAACACACGCACTGCCATAGCACCTAGACACTCAATCGCTCTGATAACCAACACAGCTACTAAGTGACTAGCAGGTGGGGGCATAGCGTGGAAACCTGAACAAAGGAACGATTCACATTCCAGGCAGGACAGAGAAGGACAGCATGAGATTTCAGAACAGCACACAATTAAAAATCTATCAATTATTTATCTCTGGAATTTTCCATTTAATATTTGCAGACTTCAGTAGACAGTGGGTAACTGAGACCACAGAAGGCAAAACTTCAGATAAAGGGAAACTGCTGTATATGACAAAGTCAGTGATTTCTTACTGTCAGCTGGAATTTGTTATGGGTGCACAAATGTTCAAACTAAATAAAAACCTCAGAGCACTTAATAGAGGGAATAATTAGACAATCATTCAAATGAGTGTGCTCAATGTGTAGCCTCCAATTCCAGCATATTACAAACACTCAAATCTGTCTTTTTGCACTCAAAAAAACCCTCACATATGTATACACACATGTACACACACACGAAAGCAACAAAAAAATTAACCTTGTCATGCAAAGTTAATGTATCACTACTTTTCTGCATTTTAAGCACAAAAGTCTAAAAACTTGCAGTTACTATAAGCCATGACCTTTGACTCCATGCCAACTCACAGAGTCTGGCAGATTGCACCCCCAAATTATTAATCCACAGATCTTCTTCCTCTTTGGTCACTGACTTAATATATGACACTAAAAAAGGCATTTATCCAACCTGTGCCTCCGTTTTTCCATATGTAGAAGCAAAGCAATGCATTCAAGTAATTTCAGGTTTCCCACTAGCTGCATAGGAAGGTCATAGCTATTCATGAGTATAGCTCATAATTCTTCCTAACCCTCAGAATAAAATCCCACTGCTAAGCAAAGACATTCCAAGACCATAGGAATGCTATGACCTCTGAGATAATTTATCCACCTGAGTAAGACTGCTGAAGAACATTGGATGGGTGGAAAAGGAACATCCCAGCGAGAAAAGAAGGAACTGAGCCAAGAGATCCTTGGGCTGCATCTGGGGACCATGTCCTTCTCAGTGATGGAACCCAGGGCTGCTGCAGCCAGGAGCCTCTAACAGTGGTAAGTACCGTTATTCAAAGGCAGAGAGACTGCACCTTCTTTCCCCCTAGAACCGTTGTTCTTCATAGATATGCAGAAAGTTCCTTCAGTGGCACAAGGTACAGTTCTACGCCACAAGTGTTTCTTTTGTACAGGTACTCACCGCCTCCCGGAGTCAGCTCTGGTCATACCTGTCCAACCTCTGGCTCCCCCATTAGACCCTTCTCTCTGTGCTTCCATAATATTTTTCATGCTACACTGTAGATACTGAGCTATAAATGTGTGTCTTCCTGATAGATGATTTCCTTGAGAGGAGAGGGCTATCCTTTCTTTAATAAGGGCTGAACCAAGTTCCTGGCACATAGTAAGTGTTCAATAAATTTCTAATGAATAAGTGAATTCATTAGAATAATGAATTCATTAGAATAAGTGAGATTACAAAGGAGAATAAAACACAGTTGTGCCCTTATAGCTAATAATCCAATGAAGGTTGATAAGACTAGAAACCAAACATTTAGGACAAAACAGAATATAAGAAGATGTGACCGAATGCTATAGGAATTTAAATGAGGAAATCGTCTCAGAAGGGAAGAAAAAAGCCTTTAAACAAGGTCATGAGTAGGGAATGACATCTAAGAAGAGGCAGGGCCTCTGCAGTCTGTATAGTAACCCTCAAAGCCCCTCTGGCCTTGTCTCCTACCAAATCCCTAGCTCCCTCTCCAGCAGCCACAGCAGCCTCTTGCTGTAAACTCCAACTCACCAGCAAATCTCTGCCTCAGGGCCTTTGCACATGTTCCTTTGTCTGGAACACTCTTCCCCCAGCTATTCACCTGGTGAACTCCCTCACCATCATCACGTCTTTGCTTAAATGTTACCCGCTCAATGAGGCTTACTCTAACCACTCCATGCTAAATTGCAACCCACTGACCCCCAACCAATGCTGCCAATTGCGCTTACCCTGTTCTGGGCTTTCTTGTTTGCTTTTTAATAATAGATCTTATCTAACATGCATTAAAGCCATTCGTAGACTAATTAAAGTCCAGTCCAAGTTTTATTTCAAACTTGCCACATGGAAAAAGGCTCCTGAGAACACCAGTTCTGAGGTTTCTCACTGTTAGACATGTTTCTGAAAGGAGGGAAAGTGGTTAGATAACATTGTTACACTAGGTACAATAAAGGAATGTCTGGTTAGAAGTTATTAGGGCTGTCACAAGACAGATGATTAGCTGAGCAGATAAATTTAACTTCCCAAAAGGGACTCTTAATCTCATTCAAGTCCAATGATATAACTAGTGTATTTGACACTCAGAGCAGATCATTTTTTCTCTCTCCTCCTTATAACAGAATTAGTTTTAGTAATAATCACAAAATTAATAACAATAATGGCCAGAAAAGAATCAGTGAAATTTTTCTTTAATTGAATTTCATGTTCAGAGCATGTTGATAATAAAATTTAACAATGGACAAAGAAAAAAAGAAAATAAATGTTATAGCACAAAAAGGAAACAAAGTAGGGGATCAATAATTTTCATCACATTCGTGATGAAATATATCCAATATATTGTTTGCCTCAGAATGTACAACACTGCCATTTAATGTTAAATGCTCAATTATTACATAATTAGATAAGACTTGTTTTAAAACAAATTTCTATTTCGACAATATTATTCAAAGTTAGTTATTTTCTGTATGAACTAAAATTTTTAGTTTCCAAACAAAAATATGACCCTTCACAATTCTCACTTTCATTTTTTTTTTTAGTTGCAAACAAATAAACATACAGAATGATGGCAGTTATGTAGTGGCCGTATAGAAAGACAGAATTGAGCCGAGCACGGTGGCTCAAGCCTGGAATCCCAGCACTTCCAGAGGCCAAGGCGGGCTGATCACTGTAGGTCAGGAGTTCAAGACCAGCCTGACCTCCATGGAGAAACCCCGTGTCTACAAAAATACAAAATTAGCCAGGTGTGGTGGCGCATGCCTGTAATCCCAGCTACTCGGGAGACTGGGGAAGCATTGCTTGAACCTCGGAGAGAGAGGTTGCAGTGAGCCAAGATCCCGCCACTACACTCCAGCCTGGGTGACAGAGCAAGACTCTGTCTCAAAAAAAAAAAAAAAAAGAATGACAGAATTGATATAACCCAAGTTCAGTTTCTGTGTCTCTGCAATCACTCTGCTCTTGTGGTTTATGTCAAACTATTGTTTAAACTCAAGCACGTATACTAACCCAGGGACAGGAGACACGTTCTGTTCCCGAAGCAAGTACCAGCAACTCAATGTGTGTGTGATGTGTGAAGGGCAGTTGTGGAGGGAGGGACTTTAGGGGTTTTCTGAATTAATTTCCATTTCAAATAGGATGTTTATTAAAGAATAGATAATAAAAAGGTGCTAATTTGAAGTTTATGTGTATATTAAAATGTAACAGTAACTATAATGATTGTTTAAGACAACCCAACAGAAGGAAAGGAAAGGTATTTTATGAATGAACTTGTCACTGGTTCATGGTGACAATGACAAGCAGACGACGTTTTGTTGGTTGCTTGCTGTCTAGTAACTCCCTGCAGACAGCACTCCTCACTGCTTGCACCCAGCAGGGGGTTCCTCCCTTTGTCTCACCCTTGGTAGGCTTCCGCTATAATCTAACAGCATTCTCTTGAAACATTTTTTCAGAAATCTAACAATTCTGGCTCGGATCATTTTTTTCTCATATAACACATAGTTAATTATTTAATTGATTGTTAAACTCCCCCTTAAGGGTAGGAGTACATGTCGATTTTACACACTGTGTTATCCCAAACACCTAGAACGGTGGCACATAGGATGTGCTCAGTGTTTATTTGACTAAATTGAAAATTTCTCAACAAATTCTCAGCTATCGTTGTGGAGAGTCTCTCTGCCTAAATTAACTATGGTTCTCTCCAAAGAGCCGTGCCAAAGTTCCAGCAAACTGCTTCCTTACTGTTTAGCATATCAGAGCTGAAAATCCTTGCTCCATCCCCACAAGCCCCACGCTCCGTCCAGAGTCCTGGGGCTGTGTCGGCTGATTCTCCAAGTCTGTTCTGAGGACCCTAATTCTGAAGAGTAATAATAGCCGTCTGGTAAAAGGAGGAAGAGGAGGAGATACTCTGTTCTTAAATTATTTTAGGAAATTTTTGCTTAACAAAATTAAGGAGGATTTATTTGGGTACTTTTTTTCACTACAACAATTTTCAGGGTTTGTTTTATATTGTCATTCCATGTTGTATACTATGCAACATTTCCAACATTTGTATGACCACAGTTCTGAGCATTTCTGAGAATGTCTGTACTGCAGTGGAGTAATTTCCTGGCCTCCTAGCCCTGCACACTTAATCTGAACATGAATATGATCAAAGTGCCTGCCGCGTGGGGCTGCTGTGAGGAAGAGATACAGGAACCCACCCACAGCCCGTAGAACAGTCCCTGACGCTTGACCAAGTCATTCCGTGTTGGCCACTGTTCATCGGATTTTGTATGTGGTTACTTTCATCGCAGAAACTCAGGTAAACTATAGCATTTTTCTCATCTCACTTTGTAAATGGACAAACCAAGGCCAGGTTTTTTTTTTAAGGGATTTATTTATTTATTTATTTAGAGGCAGAGCCTCTCTCTATCGCCAGGCTGGAGTGCAGTGGCGCCACCCGGGCTCACTGCAACTTCCGTTTTCCAGTTTCAAGCGATTCTCCTGCCTCAGCCTCCCGAGTAGCTGGGACTACAGGCACGCACCACCATACCCGGCTAATTTTTTGTATTTTTAGTAGAGACGGGGTTTCACCATGTTGGCCAGGATGGTCTCGATCTCTTGACCTCGTGATCCACCCACCTAGGCCCCCCAAAGTGCTGGGATTACAGGCATGAGCCACCATGCCTGGCCTAAAAGAGTTTTAAACCAATGTGGCTCCTGTCTGTAATCCCAACACTTTAGGAGGCTGAGGTGGGCAGTTAACTTTGAGCTCAGGAGTTCAAGGCAAGCCTGGGCAACATAGCAAAACCCCATCTCTATGAAAAATACAAAAATTGTCCAGGTGTGGTGGCTCGCACCTTGCTGTGGCAGCTCTTCAGGAGGCCAAGGAGGTCAAGGCTGCAGTGAGCCAAGATCTCGCCACTGCATTCCAGCCTGAGCAACCAAGCAAAACTCTGTCAAAAACAAACAACAGCAACAACAACAAAACCCTGAATCTATTGTTAGGAGGGTAACTATACAAATTACTAAGGCTACGAAATTGTAAATTTTCCACAAATTTAGCATAATACCTTAAAGTACTGTTTATCACCCTGTGTTCCCATTACCCCAGAGAAATATGACAAAATGCCAGAATAATCGGGGTCCATCTTCTCTGGAAAACCAATTTTGCTTCAAGATGTTTGGTATTAAAAAGTTTAATTTAACTAGTATGTAATTTAAACAACATATGCATACTCTTAAATGTAAATATTTCAGATTAGAATGCAAATCCTATGAAATTTAAATAAAAACGTGAACATGTAGATAAATATTTTCTTCCTGCAGAAGCCACCTTGAGCAAGCCCCAGAGCCCTTGAGCTGTCTGTCCCCCTCCTCTGACGTGATGGGTAATCTGATGGAAGCTCTGAGAGACACTGCCTGGAATTGAGCCCTATGTGTAAACGAAGCAAGGAGGAAAGAACATGTGCTATCAAATATGATTCATGATTCAAATATATTTTAATCTCTTATTCTTTTCACACTCTGAGAAACCATTCTGATAATGTGATTGTTTTGTAAAGGAGTGTATCTTTGGATAATATAAAGATTTTATAGCTATTGCACAGTTTTAATAAGCAAAAGACTTGCTAGGTTGAACTGGGTTCAGCCCATACCACTGTACAATTTAATTCAACACAACATTCCTCTGTTTAAAGTGCATGTAATTGCCAATTTATACAGTCACCAAGACCAAAGGTTTGCTAAATAGAGCTCTGCAAACATAGTATGGAATGCTTTATCCTCAAGTACCATAAACCAAGAATGAATGAAACTAATCATTAATCAATCATGTATCTAATTCATTTCAAGGGCTTCTTTCAACTCTACAATTACCCAATGAATAAATTCAAATCCACCTGTGTAAGTATTTCTCTAGATCTTATCACCATAAGTTTTAAAAATCCTTAGAAACTCAAGGAAATATGTAAAATGAAACTGACATTATCTTAAACAGTATTAGATTGTTATTCCCTCATCTTTCATAAAGATTTTCTTTATGGAGAGTTATTCTTAAATAGCACTGATATTTCTGAAAGTTTCCCCAAGTGCTCCATTCTTAAAGAAATTTTTATTTAAAGGATGAACAATACATAACACTGCTTTAGTGTGTGTGTGTTTCAGTGAAAGGCAATTACACTGTAAAAACTCATTCTACAACTTTTTTTCCCTCTAAATTGTAATTTTTGGGATGTAGTAAATATATCACTATGTATAAATAGATCTAATTCTACTAACTGGAAAAACACTCAACACTCATGGTAGACATTGTTTCTAGGGACCTAGGGAGGGGAATGAGGCTTGGAATGGCACGCAAAAAGCATGTGAACTTTATATATAATGTATTTATTTTATTAAATATTGAAGTAAATCTGACAAAATGGCAACAGTATTAAGGATTTGAAAATATAGTATTATTTTCTCACTCAAGTAAACAAACACAAATTTTCCATTTATATGTAAAGAACTTTTTAAATTTCACAAAGAAATTTTATTTAAAATTCACAAAGAAAGATTGCTGCTGGCTGTTTAATGTCTTCTTTGCTCCTTACTCTGCTTTGGGGGGCTCTGGCCCCTCATGCTCATCTGCACAGCAACATGGATCCAGTTAGCTTTGGTGCCTCAACAGAAACCTGCGCTGCACATTGATGTATATCTTAGCAGGCTCTCCAGGTACTCTGTTCTATCCTCTGCGTCCTTTCAGCCCATGCAACCCCTCCTTAGTCATCCTGGGAAGACAATGATCTTTTTGAAACTCATGACTATGGACACACACTTTCTGATATTATCCAGTACTCTCTGTGGGCCCTTGATCAACAATTGACCTTGAATAAGCTCTTTCCCTGGGAAGTGTGAAACTCCAATGCAAAAGCAAGAAATCCATGTCCACAAGATGGCAAAGCCCCTGATTCTATGTGCTTCTTCCCTCCATTCATTCAATAACTCTTTAAGAGTGTGCTCTATGGTAGGCACTTAGATGCAGGGGATACAGCGAAAAGATGAAGATCTGTCCTTGGAGTTTCCCCCCTTATTGGGGAGTTGGTAGATAGGCAATGGACAAATTAAGTAAGTAATTATCTGGTATATGAGAAGGTGGAAAATACTATGGAAAGTAATCACAGATACAAAGCACTAGGTGTGGGGTGGTGGAGGAAGGCATCACTGCAAAGGTAACATGTGGGCATGCTAAAGAAAAAAGAAGTTGTGATCCATGTGGATATCTAGGGATAAAAACATTGCAGGCAGAAGAAAAAGCAAGAGCAATGGCCCTGAAGTAGGAGTATGCATGGAATTCTCAAAAAACAGCTCCCATGTGTATGAGGAATGCAAGGGAATGGCTAGAGAGATACTCAATTGCAAAGTTTGCTCTGCCCTCCATGTGAGTGCTACTCAAAGTGTAGTTATCAGAAGGGCAGCATTGGTCTCACCTGAGAATATGTTAGAAATGCAGATTCTTGTGTATCACCCCAAACCTACCGCATCAGAATCTCTGGGGTGGTTTTTTTATTTTGTTTTGAGACAGAGCTTCGCTCTCATTGCCCAGGCTGGAGTGCAATGGCGCAATATTGGCTCACTGCAACCTCTGCTTCCTGGGTTCAAGCGATTCTCCTGCCTCAGCCTCTTGAGTAGCTGGGATTACAGGCATGCCTCACCACACCCGGCTAATCTTTGTATTTTTAGTAGAGACAGTGTTTCTCCATGTTGGTCAGGCTGGTCTCAAACTTCCATCCTCAGGTGATCCACCGACCTTGGCCTCCCAACGTGCTGGGATTACAGGAGTGAGCCACCGCACCTGGCCCAGAATCTCTGGGGGTGTTTTAACTCTCCACCTGATTCTTATTCATGCTAAACTTCTCCAACACTCCTAATAATAAAAAGAAAAAAGCATCAATTTTTGGCTTCAAAAATCCTAAGATGAAAATGTAATTCTGTCCCTTACTAATACTCTACCACCGGATTCATCGCTCACTTTGTCTAGGCCTCAGCTTCCTTGTATATAAAACAGACAAATCCATGCCTGCTCATTTTAACCAAGAGTTGCTTTAAAAAATTTAAATATCAAATATGATGGCAAATGTTAAAGGAATGTGGTGACTGAAAATCTCTTGACAAATGTGGGGTTTTATTATTATGCACATAAGCCCCCAAGCCCATCTACCCTCAGGCATTGGTACTTTTCTGTACCCCCTGCCCTCCATCCCCACCCCCTCATCCCCCACAACTACCACCAATGCTACTGGGTGGGTAAAGACTTGCCCATGAAAAGCTTACAGTGAGTCTGATCTGATTTTGTTCAGTTTGGCACAGAGCCTTGGCATCGGAGACTGCAGCTGGTGAAGTGCTGTCATGATATATGTGATACCTGTCCTCGCTTTGGCAGGCAAGACCCTTGCCACCAGGCATTTCAGACTAGGATAATGGCACAACAGAGAGGCTTGCGACACTTAGCCCAGAACACTTCCATCATTCTTTCTATCCCAAAGTATTTGTTATGTTTTATGCAAACAATACATGTTTGCTTGGTGTATGCAGTGAAGAGGACACTGGGTTTGGAGTGAAAAGAAAAGGTTTTCAGCCCCCAAGTTCACTAGAGGACCCAGAGAGCTCACAGTACCATTCTGACCTTGCCCGTTCTATCTACTTCCCAAGGGGGTGGGAGTTACCTAAAATAACATATGTGAAAGCTCTTTGTAAAAAATAAAGCACCATGTGAAAGAATAGGACATTGTTATCATAATCCAGTTCCTCAGTAGGTCAGTCACTCAATAAACAGCCGACAAATATTTACCGAGACCACAAAGTACCTGGCTCTGTGCCAGGCTCTGGGACACAGCAGTAAATGACAGAATAAATCCACACCATGTGTGGCACTTATATTCTAATAGAAGAACAGAGAAAACAAACAGCAGCAACAGTAAAACCTGTAGTCTGTCCAATGGGAGTAAGTGCTTTAGAGAACAGTAAACAAGAGGAAGCTGGAAGGTAGGAGGAAGGGGATTATAAGGTCAGAAAGGGTAGCTAGGAAAGGCTCTGCTGAGAAGGTGCATTTAACCAAAGACTGAAGGAAGGGATCGAGCCTGCCTCCGTGTCGCAAACTCAAATCATGCTCAGAACATGTTGAGACCAGTTCTGGCCTGTTTGGTCTTCATACACTCATGATCCAGAATACTTGCAGAATTTTCCTTATTTCTAGTCTTTTGTACCATATTTGGGATAATTAGCTGAATATCATCAGTGTCATGGATAATTCAGGCAAAGGCACAAGCCCAAGCCATGTGAACCGCCTGCTTGAAACCGTTCTTTTTTACTGAGGCTTCTGGGACAGTGGCTTTGAATAAACGCCTCTTCGCCCAACCCCAGAATCCAGCAACATTTCACCAGCATGAAGATGGGAGCCACATGCTGTACTTATAGACTAGAGAGAAACTTCATGTCCTTCTTTTCATTGCTAACATTACTGTTTTGATTCTATCATTCGCTCCTATTTGCTGAGCATTTACTATACGCTTCGTATTTTGCAGCTATAATGAGAAGAGGAGTTATTTTTTTAAAAAAATGACTATAGCACTCTCACATTTAGAGGGACAGGATGCATATTTAGATATCTAGGTGAATTTTTCATTTCTGCAAAGGTGGACTCTGGAGCCCGGTGTGCAGTGGGAGAATGGAGTATGCTATGTGATCAAGTAAGAGAACGTTTCTATTTTCCAGTGGCACATGTGGGGTTTCGGGTTCAGGGAGCCCAGAAATAGGAGGATCTAAGAGAAGGTGATGGGGACTATGGGAGCAAGTCCCAAGAAATGGAGGGCAGCCAGAGTTGAAAGAACGGGAGAGTAATGAGAATTCCCCGGGGCCAGAATGGGCAAGAAGTTTAAGAACAGTAGAAATTAACATTTTATTTTAAATGTGTTTTCTATTCCGTGCTATAGCTCTCCTCCATCATCAAAACCCTTAGTAAAATCTACTGTATACAACCTTCCTATCGTCTTCAGGGAATGAAGGAGAATGGAGCTAGATCTGCAAGAGAAGCTACAGAAAACAAGATGGCAATCCAGGTCCCAGCAGAAGCCAGAGATGAAAACAAGAGAAGCAGGCGAATGTGAGCACCCACCACACCCACCCACAGGGAATCCTAGGGACTGAAGTCATTTTGTGTTTGCCTTCAACTTAAGATAGGTCCCAGAGAATTGGGGGATGTGGGGACCAGGATGCCTCATTGCACAAGTCCGAGAGGCACATTACAGTCAGTGTACAGGAGGGCATGACACTCAAATTACATCCACATCATCTCATTTAATCTTCACAACACTCCTAGAAGAAAGGCATTATTATCCTTGTCTTATAGATAAAGAAACGGAGACTTCAAGAATATGTCATATGCACAGTCATTGTATATCTAACTATTAGGGGAAATCAGTGTTAAGACTCAGTTCATTCCAACCTCAAAATCCACTCCAACTTGTATGTGACCTATTTCTATGAAGTAGTGAATGCAAGAAGGTCCCCCACAGACAGTGCCTCCCACAGTCCCTTCCATCTTCTCTAAGATCCTCACAGTTCTAGGTTCCCCACACCTCAATCTCCATACCTGCCCCTAGAAAATGGAGACATTCTCTTACTCAATTTTATGACATATTCAATACTTCCATTTCACAGAAGCTTCTGGAGTCCACCTTTGCAGAAATAAATGTAGCTCTGCGACTTCAGAACTATACTCCTCCACCTAAATTCAGGCAGCAAGAACCTACAGAGACTTAAAAGGACCCCAAAATCCAGTAATTTTGAAACACCACGTCATAGCTTACCCAAAAAACTTTGCCTGCTTTTAATCCAGACCTATGTGCCTGCAAATATATACACATAGATCTGGATAAAAAACAGGCAAAGCTAGGCAGAAGTGTAGAGGAGTTCATAAGTGAAGGGAGATTACGGTGCATGAAATACTCTGCTTGCTTTTTTCTGTCTTAGTCGCAAATCCAAATCCCACTCCATTTAAAATACATAACTCAGTTTTCTAAGACAACTCCAAAAGATCGTTGTAATCTCCTGTTTCCCTTTCCCCTATGAAAGCTACAAATGCAATCAATTTAAAACATCACCAAGGCTGTAGACTGACTGTAGCCAATCAACTCTCAGCACCAGAGGAGTCCTGAAGGCAAGTCTCATTTCCCGAGCTTTTCCACCTTCTCCATTAACTTCTCTCCCCAGTAATGTCCTCAATATCTTCCATTCTGCTTGCAGTCAGCACATGAGCTCCAGGCATCCAATACCAGCCTTCTCGGACATTTTCATTTTCATGTTTACCTCTTCATTTCCATTCAGTCCTTAGACCACTCTGTATGTGACTCAGCCTTCAATCAGGACAAATGTTTCTTTGCTTCTTTGATGCTGTGAATCCAGTGGAAATCAGGTGGCTGCAAACAAGTGTTCTATGGCTTGTCACTCTGGCCAACAAACAAATAATTTAGACTTGTGACAAGCTGATTCGGTAAGATAAATCAAAATCCACCATGTGCCAGAGCACTCACTTTGAAGGACTCCCTGTCATTGGTTCCAGAGAAGCTTGTCCAGGCTTTAGTCATGATCTAAAAGATTCTTCATCAAGCAAAGACAGAGGATGCTATTAGTGGTAACTGAGAAGGTGGACACATCCTTCCTCTTGCGAGGCTAGCTCAGTTATTCTTAGGCCACCCAAATAAAAGTACCAGATCTTATATAAGTCCTGATGCCTGCTCTCTGGAGGAAAATCTGTTTTTGATAGTTCAAGTTTCCCCATTTAAAATTTGCAACATAAAAACAAGTAAGAGGAGAAGAAAAGAATGCTTTTCTTTTCACACAATGCTGTTAACGATCTAGTTATTTCTCTGCTATAACAATCCAAGCCATGATGTGCCTGGCACACCATGGTGGCATTACGGCAGGGCCCCTCACCTTTATCACCAGCACAGATCTTCTCTATTTTATTTCAGGTTGACAGACAAGTCATTGTATTATTTATTTAAGGAAGTTGCATAATGAAGGATACATGAAGCGCTTTGGAAGCTGAAAGAGTTCCTGTCTCCAGAATTCACTGGTCCTCTCGTCTGTAGACTGCAGTCATCCCAGAGCTAATCAGAACTCGTGGAGAGTTGATCTGTTAGAAACAAAACTGTTTAAGGCAAAAAGGACATATATCAGTTCATGATAGTGAAAAGCCTAGGGTAGCTCTCGAATGGCAAGGCTGGATTCAGGTGCTCCAACACTGCAATCAGAGAGCTGTCTCTCTCCAATTCCATCTCACCACTGCGTGGCGAGAAAGCTGCCAACAGCTCCACAGTCATTTTCATCATTCATAAAGCCTACTGGAAAGAGAGTCTTTTCCCAGAAGTTCCAAAGAAAATCTTAGGATTGTATATCATTGCCATGGCTTAAGGAGGTGAAATGGCTAGACCTGTGCTCATCCGGGAGCTGACAGTGAGGTTATAGACTGAATCACGTAAACTGCAAATCACAGAGAAATGTCCCCAAATGTAGTTGAGTTGTTGTTACCAGAAAATGAGTGAACAGGTACTGGGCAAACAAAGACAAGAATGAAGGTGGACAGCCGACCAGCCAGCAGGCACTGGCTCATTTCCAGCTGACCCTGGAATTCATCAAGTGTTCCATGCTGGGTGTTTCAGAGGCTCTGCAGAACCAGCTCACTAAAGAGAGGAAGGAAACAGTGTACACTACCCAGCAGTGACAGAAAAGAAACGCATCTTTTGTTGAGGAGCTAAATTGCACACCCAGCCCCAAACCCCCCACCATTCCACTGACTTTTCTCCTCTTCCCTCCAGCCCACTCTCCAGCTCACCCCTGTGCATCCCAAAGCTGCCAAGTAGGGCTTTTTTTTTTTTTTGGTTGCTGTTTTCTTTTTCCTTCCCTTTTGTCCTTGAAAATCATCTAAATCTAACATTCTTTTAAAGTAAATAGCCTCTTGTGGATGACTACTGGTGAGTTCAGCTATACCAATAACTAACAGAATTTTACATTCAGAAGTATAAAACGATACACATCTGAAATCAGTCATGTCAAAATAAAGTTTTATGTGCAGCAACACCAGAGCAAGGATCAAGAATCAATGGGATAACACAGATTTCTAGCTGTATAAAATTGGAGGAGGCAGGAAAAAAAAAACTCAGCAATTTGCTTCAGATGCTGTATCTCCTTAAAGAGGACTCTAGACCTCACAGTCTCTGGAGGATGATCCCAGTGGCCTCCTGTGTTGAATACAAAAGAATCAGAACGTTCCTTCCTTCAAGGATGCAATCATATACTTGTTGAATGGTTACTAAGAAAGTCCAAACGCTAAATGACAAAAACATAGAGTTGGCTATTATGGTGAAGATTCTAGCTACTACAGGCAGTTTAAGAAGGAAGCTACATCATAGGACTGCTCAGAGTTATTCAGGAAGGTCTGCCTCACAATATGGGACAAATGTCTGTGTTATTAGTTATATCTGATAGGATTCTTTGATGACAAACTATTGAAATCCACACTGGTTAACTTAACTATAAAGAGAGTTATCAAAAAAGCTACCATGTGGCCCACAGAATTGAAAGAATAGCTAAAGAATGAATGAATACAACAAGGGCAAGACCTCTCCAGGGATCAAGGCAGCAGCAGAAAATTGGTATCCTAGCAGGGTGCAGCTTTTCCATCCAGATATCACTGCTTAAGAGTTTAGTGTCCCAGATGAGAAACTGATTGGCCCAGACTGGGTCACATGCCACTACCTGGTTGTCAGGGGTGGTAGTATGTGGGGTGTGGAGAAGACACTTAGACACCTTGATTGACTGTTCAACCAAGACTGCACCCAATGTGGAGAATGTAATTCCAAATGAAATCAGAGTACTATTACTTGAAGAAAAAAAGGGCAACGGTGCTCAATAGAGAAGGAAGGAAGAAGGAAGGAAGGAAAGGGAAGGAAGGAAGGAGGGAGGGAGGGAGGGAGGGAGGGAGGGAAGGAAGGAAGGAAGGAAGGAAGGAAGGAAGGAAGGAAGGAAGGAAGGAAGGAAGGAAGGAGGGAGGGAGAAAAAAGGAGAGAGGGAGGAATAGAAGAAGCAGAGAGAGGCAAGAAGGATGGGAGAGTGAGGGAAGGAAGTTACTTAACCTCTCTACATTTTAGTTTCTGTTCTATAAAATGGAAGTAATTACTGTATCTTCTTCCTAGAAGTGTTATGAATACCACATAAAGCATTTAGCACAGGGTCTGAAACATAGTAAACGCTCAATAATTTCAAGCATTTGTCCTAGATGGGAAGCCACAGAAGGGACACTTGTCAAAAAGAAACAAGAAGCTACATGCTGCTCTGAAATAATTGATAAATTATTTGTTTATTATTAACTTACTGAAAATTATTAAATGATTAATTATCCAAGGTATATAGCAGAGCAATAGAAAGAGATACATAGTGCAGTGTGTCCCCATGCTGGGAAAACTTAGACGCATCGTCGGATATAAGCAACGTTAGTTGACACAGTTGTCTACCCATGAAAGTGGGGTTGTTATCTGAGTTTTCAGCAAGTATTTTAACACACTGGTGAGTGCTCAGTCCAGGTAGAAAGTCCTAGATGACCGACGTCCCTGAGATGTGCAAAGAACAGCTGCACATTTAATCCCGCAGCCTGCTTGCATTGCCCATTAACATGCCTGCTCTGCGACACCAGCACAAGGTTCCTAGGTCTGTCACGCTTGGCACCTGCTTGTCTGCTTGGAATGATGACAATCAGGGTCCCATGCTGGCTGGCAGTCCCTTCCACGCAGCTGCACTAAAGGAAACCTCCAACAGAGTAACAGTGTTATTAGAGGCAAACCAGCCGTCAATTTGCTAGTTGTTAGGTTCCAATTACGAACAGCCAATTACGGTGGGGGGCGGGGAGAGATATTTCAGGTAAGAACTCTGAGTTACATATAACCTCCACAGAAGCAAGCTGACCTTCTAGGAACAGTGTTTCTGTGCTGGTACCTCAGCCACGCAGACTGTCAACTAGCCAGTCCTTCCTACGCACAAACCTACGAATATACATGATATGCATCTGATGAGCATTTCCCAGCAAGCAAGTGTATTATTGAAAACGGAGAATTGAGTTGAGCTGAAATGAGAAAGGGGGAGGCATCTCCATCAGCCTGCTATGTTTCCATCACTGGTAGCGGCTGCTCTGTTCCATCCTAAAGAGGAGCTGCTCTCTTCTGCATCATCATGTCATTTTTATTATGCCAGCAAATGATAAGGCAAAAACCCATCATCACAAACCAGCCTGTGAAAAACTAACTAACAATATGAAGTTGAAAATGAAGAAGAAAGTTTTGCATTTCCTTTCACCTATAGGGGAAAAAATGATGAAGCCCAAAGCAAGCTCCTCACCATTCCGCAGTCCATCTTACTTTAAAATATAAGGCATACAGACTGAACAGGAAGATTTCTGCTATGCACGACAATTGTTCCATTTTCTGTATTTCATAACCTGCAATTTTGAAGCCATGCTTGGTACACACGCTTGTAAAATAGTCATATCAGATAAAAGCAGAGGGATGCTAAACTATTGGAAAATAAATCAAATTCTCAGCAAGCCGTTATATCCATCATGTTGCAGCAAGCGCACGTATAGTTTAAGCGCTGCGCGCACAGTCTATCCATTGTAATGATTTGGGGTCAGGATCCTGCCACATGCATTTAGCATTCACTGAGAAGTAAACCCAGGAGTATAGCAGGGAAAAGTGCCGAACTGTAGCTTTTGGTCCTGGAAGTTGCCCTGGATGTATTTGTTTGAATACAGCTATTGTATTTAAGTAGCAAGGCAGAGAAGAATTAACACATGCACAGAACGTGACCATTTATAAGGAGCTTGCATGAGCATTATCTCACTTGATCCCCAAAAGAAACTCAGAAGATGAATGGAGAAAAACACTTGCATGTTACAGTAGCACAGAGACATTTAGAAACATCTGTGAAATGTTGAGTAAAAAATCTGAAAACCCATCCGCACCCAACCCCATTCAAAACTAGGGTGGGAGTGTTAGGGTGATGCGTTTCAGCAGTGTCTCGTCCTAGACAAGCATATTCACATTTCACCACAAGAAATATTCCATGTCTTTGATTTTTTTTTCTTTTGACACAAACATAAGGCTAGTTTATTAGACAATTGCACAAGACTTTGTGAAGCCTTATGTAAGCACCAAATACAAAAATTATTCAGAGAGAAACCAAAACTTATACATATCATTAAACAAAAGAACTACATATTACACTGCATACTAATATGGAGTATTAAAAATATTTCAAAATGTTCAATGTAAAAAATAGAAAAATTTAAAAGCCACAGATTTTACTTGAAAAAATATATATAAAGCTTCAAATTCCGTGTCTGAATATCACAGAGAAGCCACAAGGCTCTATAGTAAGTCTTAACTTCATCAATATAGCACTCTCCCAGAAATGAATGTCCAACAAGCTTCCAATTTCCTCAAGTCACCACTTCCTCTCAGGATGAATTCTTCCTGATTTTTTCTTCCCTGCTTGCCAAGACCCCAAATTTGATCATCCAAATCATTTTCTTTCCCCTGCTTTCCACTTCGTAGTACTTGTCCTTCCCCTTTACCATTAATTGAAAACTCAACCCCACAACCATGCTGCAAACTACGCATTTCGCCTCTGGAGAGGATCACAGGATTCCATAATCTGGCCCCTATATTAATCAGCCTGACTGCTACTACAAAATATCATAGACTGGGTGCTTTAAACAACAAGCATGCATTTCTCACAGTTCTAGAGGCTGGAAGTCTGAGATTGAGGTGCCAGCATGATTGAGCTCCTGGCGAGGGCTGTCTTTCTGCCTTGCAGATGGCTGCCATCTACCTGTATCCTCATGGCCACAGAGAGGACACTCTAGTGTCACTTTCTTTTCTTTCAAAGGCACTAATCCCATCATGGGGAAATTCACCCTCGTGACCCTATCTAAACCTAAGTGTTTCCCAAAAGCCCCTTATCCAAATACCATTGCACATACCAAACAAGGAGACTGAACAGAGAGAGAGACAAACTGAAAGAAAAGGTCTGAGACACGGGGCAGACAAGCTGCCTGGACCCTTTCACCTGCTCCATCCCTTGAGAGCTTTGGCCTCACTGGGCTAGCAGCACTCTCGCCTTCCTGGAGAAAAGTGCTTTTGATCCATTATTTTAGAGAATAAGAATCACTTGTCATTGCCCTTTTAAAAAGTCATTTATAAGTTAGTAAATTAATAACAAGTAGTTTATATAGCAACTTTAGTCAAATGGGTTTCACATCATATAACAAGTCTTTGAATTTGAGAATTTTTTAATATATCCTTTTTGTGATTATTGTATTCAAATGTGAAATATTTTGCCTACACACTTAAAAATATGCCGTGTAATTTATGTTAAATGCTTATGGTAAATATTCGCACTGGAAGGAAAAATCTCAAAGAAATTAGGGCCTGAAACATCATACAGATTCAATAAACACATGCCAAGTGAATAAAGTGATAGTGAGTATTAATTCGTGCTAAACCTAATGCTACATCCATACATATTCTCTCATTATGATATGATTTTGCTGTGTCCCCACCCAAAATCTCATCTTAAATTTTAATCCCCATAATCCCCATGTGTCAAGGGAGAGACCAGGTGGAGGTAACTGAATCATGGGGACGGTTTCCTCCATGCTGTTCTCAGGATAGTGAGTGAGTTCTCACAAGATCTGGTAGTTTTATGCACATTGGGTAGTTCCTCCTGCATTACTATAATTCTCCTTCCTGCCGCCTTGTGATGAAGGGGACTTGCTTCCCCTTTGCATTGATTGTAAATTTCGTGAGGCTTCCCCAGCCACACTGAACTGTGAGTCAATTAAACCTCTCTCCTTTAGTAATTACTCTCTCTTGGGCAGTTCTTTATAGCATATGAAAATGGACTAATGCACATCATTTGGGTGCTGTTCTTATTTTATGAATGGGGAAAGAGTTGTTTGTCCAAGGTTACAAAGCTGATCAATGGAGACACAAGGACTCAAGAAGAAACAGTATGTAGCTGGGATGTCGACACAAGACCCATGTCCAGGAACATAGGTTCTAGCTCCAGCCAGGCTTTCTATAACTTTGAAAAAATGATTCTTGATTTTCCTTATCCTCATTTTCCTTATCTAAGCTTCTCTTCCAGTCCTAAAATTCTCTAATTCTATAAATTTATGCCATCTTGCACCTGCATTTCAGTTAAAGATCCTTTCAGACAAGGGGCTGGATGAAATCCTCCCAGATGTGGTGTAAAGCCATGCAGTTCCTCTATCATGCAGCACTCTCGTGTTAGTCATGCCTCGAGTGCACTACCTCGATGTTCTAATCCATGCAAGTGCTTAATTGGTTGTATGTAATTTGTTCTCTTTCAAGTTAATATCCCTGTATTATAAAAATCAATAAACACACATTGAAAATAATTACAAAGATATAAACCTCTTACTTTGCAAAAATACGTTGTAATGCATGCATTTTTCTACTCAGCAATATTTACTCTGTGTTAAAAATGATGCTCTGTGCAATCTTAGGCAGGAGAAAATGTTTCCTAGGGAAATTTCAAACATCTACATGAAAAAAAGAGAATACACATAATCAACATAACGATCTCAAGAATGGAATCAACAGAAATAAAATCACCTCCTTTGGTTCTTCTGGGAAAATAGCTAGTTAAAGATAAAATCAATGCTAGCAAGAGGGGTGGCTTCGTTAGCCAGCATCAACTAACTGCTGTTCAGTGGGTGCATTTGTTTATAGCTTTACTACTAAAGCAATGCAGGATCAATAAAGTTGTTTGAGGGCCCTGAACTTCTTACTCTGTGTAACTACTGATGCCAACCCAGGGTGGGCTAGTAAGGTGGGCAGTTTGGCAACACAGGCCCGTTTGGCTGGAGCTTATCTCACAGGCTCTGACCACTGCCTCTAAGGAGACCTTAAAGCAAGACCCCACTGGATTCAGGCATCCACATTACAAATTGCACTTCATGAGACACTCATTCTGGTCAATTAACTGTGAGAAATATTGCATATCTATCCTTTTCTGGATAGTTACAAAGCAGATGAGCATATTAAAGTCTTTAAAAGTATTTTGTAAAGATATATCCTTAAATTTGTTTAATCACATTCTCCAAGTCCGTTGCCCATAGGACCCCTCTTATCCAACATCTATTAACACCTCACAAAGTATTCCAGGGAACACGTTATCTTTAGCCACTGCTAGGGCTACTGATTCCATGACATGAAGACAGAGCAAGAGAAGAGAGAAAAGGGACTATTATTCATAGATCACTGATGAGGGGCCTCACTTTGCTCTCAGGGTTTTGAATGCACAATTTCATATCCTCACAACAATCTTGTGAAATAATAGCATACTATCTTCATTTGACAGTTAAGGGAACTGAAAATATATATGAAATTGATTGGGAAAGGTACTTACAATTAAGTGAAAAAAAATCAGATTATAAATATGTTTATAAATATATGCATATATCCATTATATATAGTCTAAAGATTGTTAACTAGCAGCCAGTCAGGATTTCTAATGAAAATATATTGGTTTCCCACATGTAAAACTGAGGAGGTTTCCAATATTTTTAAAAATCAGAAGCTTAACAATTAGGGGATACTTCTTTTGGGGAACCTTCCTCTAATGCTAAATGGTAGCTGCCTCTTTAAGTGAGATTTTAAATCTCCATTTCCCCAAATTCCATCTGGCTGGCTTAACTCACACATGCCAGCTTTTTGGCCCACACAAACATTCAGGTGTCTGGTCTACATAGAGATATGCCAAAATGCTCTAAGAAAAACACTGTGGTTTGACCCTAGGCTACAGCACTTCAGAACAGCTCCTACCCTAACAGAGCTCAGACTCTAGCAAGAAATACAGACAATTTAGCAAGCACTTTCATAATTGCTTTGAAAGTATTAAGTTGGAAAGTATTGAGAAAATGAAGGAATAACTTAGGAGCTCAGAATGGGAACACCCAAAGAAAGTGATTTTTGAGCAGACTTGAAAAATTAATAAGAATTGTCTAGGAGGGCCGGGCGCGGTGGCTCACGCCTGTAATCCCAGCACTTTGGGAGGCTGAGGCGGGTGGATCACAAGGTCAAGAGATCGAGACCATCCTGGTCAACATGGTGAAACCCCGTCTC
>NW_016107630.1:2453684-2461663 GCF_001604975.1 Cebus imitator
AATTGTCTAGGAAAACAAAGAAGGTAAAGAGTATCATAGGAGATAAAGCATATTGTTGCACAAATAAACATTTATTGAGCACTGTTAGACATATGGAGTAAATGCAGCCTCTACAAGCTTATCATCATTTGGAAAGATGAGACAACAGACCATCAGAAAGAGGCACACAATAGCATTGATGAGCATGGGGGTTAATAATTTGAACCTGGTACTGAGGCAAGGAGGCCTTCCATAGCAAAGACACTCAGACCATCAAGCAAAAGGCTGTGAAAACAATACAATATGATGAGAGCAGATGGTCCCAAATGCACTGCAAATTCTTCCCGTCACTCATGGCATTCTAGTGACTGAGGAAGTGAGTGTCCAAGGATCACACCCCAAGGGAGCCCACCCACAAGGTGAGCTTCCAGAGAAAGAATGTGTTCAGTGAGCATGAGTGTGGGAAGTCACAGAGCCCATGGGAACGAAGGTTGGCCAGGGAGATTTGATAGTCAGCAAGTAATGTATCCATCGCACCACAGCTTCTGCAAATTGTATCATCTGATCTTTCATTCAGGTCAGGACTTACCTTCCCAACCAAAAAGGAAGGTTTGAATCCTTTGGATTTATGACCCAAGGAAACATGCCTGGCCATTTCTGTTATTGTTTCATTTAATTTAGTCACAAAATAGATTATTAGGCAGAAATTAGTAGCCCATGTTATGGAAGAAGTAACTGAGGCTCAGTGGTTATACGTCCTACAGAATGTGCACGGCAGTGTTAAGTGGCAGAGCCAGACTGAACTTAGGCATTCCAAACCCAAAGCTCATACCCTTAGTCAGTGTTTTGCAAACTGTAGATAAAGACCCATTACTTGATAGTAACATCCATTGAGTGGCTTACAATATAAGAATTTTTAAGTGAAAAATGTAAGATAGAATAAAGTATAATATTTCACATATAATAACACTAAGTTGAGTTGACTCTTGAAAAATATGAATTTGATCCATGTAGGTCCACTTATACACAGACTTTTTTCAAGAAATATATTGGAAATTTCGGGGTAGATTTGCACCAATTTGGAAAAACTAACAGATAAACTTCGTAGCCTAGAAATATTTTTAAAATTAAGAAAACATTAAGTATGTAACAAGCACAGAAAATATATGTAGATACTAGTCCATTTTAAATACCACCATAAAATATACACAAATCTATTCTAAAAAGTTAAAAATGTGTCAAAATTTGCAAGACTTCATGACCAAGAGCCCAAAAGCAAATGCAACAGAAACAAAGATAAGTAGATGGGACTTAATTAGGCAAAACGGCTTCTGAGATGGAGTCTTGCTGTCACCCAAACTGGAGTGCAGTGGCGTGATCTCGGCTCACCACAACCTCTGCCTCCTGGGTTCAAGTAATTCTCCTGCCTCAGCCTCCCCAGTAGCTGGGACTACAGGCATGCGCCACCATGCCTGGCTATTTTTTTTTTTAAAGATAGAGTTTCACTATGTTGCTCAGGCTGGTCTTGAACCCCTGACCTCAGGTGATCTGCCTGCCTTGGCCTCCGAAGTGCTTGGATTACAGGCGTGAGCCACCACGCCCAAAACGGCTTCTGTACAGCAAAAGAAACACAGCAAATACCTAAGTTAAAATCAGAATTATTTCTCAAAATCATGACATGTCCAATGTTCTAAGTCACACTCACGTAGGACACCTGGCTGATGGAGGCTCTTCCTTGAAAAGCACTTTCACAATCACTATGGTACTGACGAAGTCACATAGAGGGTAACACATAGTCTCTTACAGCTTCCACATTGATATGACACACGTCACTTACATTTCACTAAGCAAAGCAGGTGATGGGGTCACATTTAATTTCAAAAGTATAGCAAGTACCACTGTTCCACGTGTCTGGAAAGCAGAAACCTGGAAGTATTGGTCAAACAGTACAGTATGAGTCCATTTTCACTTTGCTGATAAAGACATACCTGAGACTAGATAATTTATTTAAAAAAAAAAAAAAAAGGTTTAATGGACTTGCACTTTCATATGGCTGGGGAGGGATCACCATTGTGGCAGAGAGTGAAATGCACGTCTTACATGGCAACAGGCAAGAGAGGAAATGAGAACCAAGCAAAAGGGGTTTCCCCTTATAAAATCATCAGCTCTTGTGAGACTTATTCACTACCACGAGAACAGTATGAGAAAACCGCCCCATGATTCAATTATCTCCTACCAGGACCCTCCCACAGCATGTGGGAATTATGGGAGCTACAATTCAGGATAAGATTTCGGTGGGGACACAGCTAAACCATACTAAACACTAATAACTATCATAGGAATCATTGTTATGTAGGCAATAGTTGAGGCCATGAAAATGAATTAGATCTTATTCTATTCCCAGGGGAAAAAAATGCCAACACATGTTTTAATAATATGGTGCCTACACGCACATTTCCAAATGTTCTGCTAGTAGCTTAAACTTAAAATATTCTAAACCAAACCACTTCTCTTCCCTATAAAAATGAGCTCCCTGTCCTTGTTTGATATAATTTTGATTAATATCATCTCTATTCACTCAATTGCCCAGATGAATCACTTTGGATTCATCTTTAACTCCTCCTTGGCCTTCACTGGCATAGCCAATCAGTCACAGCTTTGCCCGCCCAGTAAATTGCTCATGAATCCATCCTTACTTCTCCATTTCCACCCTCACGACACATCATCTCAACCAATGCCAATTATCCTAAATAAGGCTATGCTGCTTTTATACAATTAACAAACTTGGAGATCTGTCTTATGAAAAGTGGCTGTTATTGTGCCATACATTTTTTCTATAATCTTTTTCTTAGTATCTTTTTGAGCTTTGACAAATGTCTTATCTTGAAAATGCCTCCAATATTGGAAAAAAAATCCAGGTATATTGATTGAAAAGGAAGAATTTATTTAGAGAACCCGTGAGAAGAAAAAAACAGGAAAAGAGGGGCAGGAAGAGTCAAGGATTCTTATTTGACTGTTCTGTCTCATGAGAATAGTCACCTTTCAAAGTTCTCTCTGCCTCTTAGAGGGTTGATAGTTTTATATTAAAGAGAGAAACTGATACCTTATAGAAAGTCTTTTATAGTGCTCCAGGAGTTGAAATTACAAGACTGAGTAGAATCTCCAAGGAAGATAATGAAGAAAAAAAACTGGGAAGTGTGATATGCTAATGAGGGAAGAATAAGAAGAAGGTAGAGCCAGAGCAAGGCAGGAAAGGAACAGACAGAAGGTGCGAGAAGCAGGACAGTGCGGTGTGTGCTACAAGAAGGGTAATCGGCAGAGCTAAACCCAGGCGCAGTCCCGGAGAAAGAGCACCTCTAAAGCTTTGGATTGGGTCGTTGGGTGGTTGCATTCTTGAAGTGAACATTTACAATTGGAGGGTGAGGTGCTGGAATGCAGGCAGCAAGAAATAAGTGGCTGGTTCCATGACAGCAAAGGTGGCATACTCCACCAAAAGTCTGGTAGTGTGTTAAGAAAGAATGACAGCTCTGTGAGGCAACAGGTTCCAAAAAAGGTGTTTTCAGAGGCAAGGAATACAAGCAGCATATTTTTCATGAAGGAGAAAGAAAGAAAAAAGGAGTGAGAATGAAAATAGCAGAGAGAAAGAAAATACTGATGAAAAAGCTTCATTTCCTCTCATGTAGACATTCCCTCCAGCCACAACACGGCACACTGGTATCATAGCCGCTAAGGATGGGTAAAATCATGTTTTTAGCATTTCATTTTTTTCTCCCATAGCCCTTTAAATATTTCCATTACTTCACTTAAAATTATTGCATATAATAACTTTAAAAAGAAACTAGTTCACATTAACAAGAAAGATCTATACGTGAAATTTTGGAAAAGATTCCAAACTTTCTCCTATCAAAATATTCCACTCTTTTATTAAGACTAGAGTTTTGTACTATTAATGGTAATAATAGTGTCATTATATACCATTAATGATAACAGTAGTAGCTAACATTTACTTTATTCTTATTATAGACCAAAACCTTCCCTAATTCTTAACAGGAACTTATGAAGCAGGTGTTACTAGATGAGAAAACTCAGACCACCACCCCATGTTTCCTTCTAGTACTTTCATAACTTCCTTGTTTAGCTTAATTCATTGAACCCTTTGGAAAGTACTCCACCATAATAATTGACAAGAAAATCTAACTGTGTTTTTTGAATAGTATGTGGTGTTCTTCTCCCTGTGTCCATGTGTTCTCATTGTTCAACACCCACTTATGAGTGAGAATAAGCAGTGTTTGGTTTTCTGTTCTTGAGTCAGTTTGCTGAGAATGATGGTTTCCAGCTTAATTCATGTCCCGGCAAAGGACATGAACTCATCTTTTTTTATGGCTGCATAGTATTCAATGGTGTATATGTGCCACATTTTTCTTGTCCAGTCTATCATTGATGGGCATTTGGGTTGGTTCCAAGTCTTTGCTATTGTGAACAGTGCCACAATAAACATACGTGTGCATGCGTCTTTATAAAAGAATGATTTATAATCCTTTGGGTATATACCCGATAATGGGGTTGCTGGGTCAAATGGAATTTCTATTTCTGTGTCCTTGAGGAATTGCCACACTGTCTTCCACAATGGTTGAACTAATTTACACTCCCACCAACAGTGTAAAAGAGTTCCTAATTCTCCACATCCTCTCCAGCCTCTGTTGTCTCCTGATTTTTTAATAATTGCCATTCTAACTGCCGTGAGATGATATCTCAATGTGGTTTTGATTTGCGTTTCTCTAATGACCAGTAATGATGAGATTTTTTTTTAATATGTTTGTTGGCTGCATAAATGTCTTCTTTTGAAAAGTGTCTTATATCCTTTGCCCACTTTTTGATGGGGCTGTTTGTTGTTTTCTTGTAAATTTATTTAAGTTCCCCGTAGATTCTGGCTATTAGCCCTTTGTCTGATGGGTAGATTGCAAAAAATTTTCCCATTCTGTTGATTGCTGGTTCACTCTATTAGTTTCTTTTGCTGTGCAGAAGCTCTTAAGTTTAATTAGATCCCACTTGTCTATTTTGGCTTTTGTTGCCATTGCTTTTCGTGTTTTAGTCATGGAGTCCTCGCCCATGCCTTTGTCCTGGATGGTACTGCCTAGGTTTTCTTCTAGAGTTTTTATGCTGTTAGGCCTCATGTTTAAATCTTTAATACATCTAGAGTTAATTTTTGTATAAGGTGTAAGGAAGGGATACAGTTTCAGCTTTCTGCATATGGCTAGCCAGTTTTTCCAACACCATTTATTAAATAGGGAATCTTTTCCCCATTGCTTGTTTTTGTCAGGTTTGCCAAAGATTAGATGGTTGTGGTTGTGTGACATTCCTTCTGAGGCCTTTGTTCTGTTCCATTGGTCTATATCTCTGTTTTGGTACCAGTACCATGCTGTTTTGATTATAATAGCCTTGTATTATTGTTTGAAGTCAGGTATCATGATGCCTCCAGCTTTGTTTTTTTTTTTTTCCTTAGGATTATTTTGGCTATCCAGGCTCCTTTTTGTTCCAGGTGAAGTTTAAGGTGGTTTTTTTCCAATTCTGTGAAGAAAGTCATTGATAGCTTAATGGGGATAGCATTGAATCTATAAATTACTTTGGGTAGTATGGCCATTTTCACAATAATGATTCTTCCTAACCATGAGCATGGAATGTCTTCTCTCACCACTCTTATTCAACATAGTATTGGAAGTTCTGGCTAGGGTCATCAGGCAAGAGTAATAAATAAAGTGTATTCGAATAGGAAGAGAGGACATAAAATTGTCCTTGTTGGCAGATGACATGATTGTATATTTAGAAAACCCCATCATCTCAGCCCAAAATCCCCTTAAGCTGGTAAGCAACTTCAGCAAAATCTCAGCATACAAAATCAATGTGCAAAAACCACAAGCATTCCTACACACCAATAATAGACAAGCAAAGCGCCAAATCACGAGTGAACTCCCATTCACAATTGCTACAAAGAGAATAAAATACCTAGGAATAAAACTAACAAGGGATGTGAAGGACCTCTTCAAGGAGAACTACAAACCACTGCTCAAGGAAATAAGAGAGGACACAAACAGATGGATTCTGGCTTTTCTACTAAGCCTGATATATTTTATCATATTAAGGACAATTCATCTATTCCTATTTTATTAAATACATAGACATTAATAACTGCTTTTTTAGACTGTAATTTAGGTCCCTTAGCATTGTGACATATCTAAAACAAGGTCACAAATTGTTTGACAAATTATTTGTCCCCTAGAAAAGTGAGATCTCTGCCACCTCTCTTGAATCTCTGCTGGCCTATGACTATTTCAACCAATAGAGCTCATATAAAATGGTGCTCTGCGACTCTGAGGCTAGGTCTGGTCTGAACGTTTGTGTCCCCTTTAAATTTATACGTTACAATCCTAACTCCCAATATGATAGTATTAGGAGGTGGGGCGTCTGGAAGATAATTAGGCCATGAGGACAGAGCCCTCAGGAATGGATTAGTAACCTTTTAAAAGAGGCCCTAGAGAGCTAGCCCCTTTCACCATGTAAGAACATAGTAGGAAGGTGCCATCTCAGAGCCAGAAAGCAGGCCCTCACCAGACACCGAATCTGCCAGCACTCTGATCCGGGACTTCCCAGCCTTCACAACTATGAGAAGTAAATTTCTGTTGTTTAAAGACACCCAGTCTACCCATTTTGTTATAGTAACCTGAATATACTAAGACTGAAAATTGGTACTGAGAAAATGGATATGGGATGCTGCTGAAACAAATAACTAAAATGTAGAAGTGGCTTTGGAACTGGCTAATGGGTAGAGGCTGGAAACGTTCTGAGGTACATGCAAGAAAACGCCTGCATCGCCATGAACAGACTATTAATGGCAACTCTATGAGGGCCCAGAATGAAACGAGGAGGGCTGTAGAGGAAGCCTCAGTCTTCTTAGGGAATACTTAAGTAACCCTGAACAGAATGTTGCTGGAAACATGCACGGTAAGGTCCTTCTGATAAGGTCTCAGCTGGAAATGAGGAACGTGTTATTGGTCAATGAAGGAAAGGCCACCCTTGTTATAAAGTGGAAAAGAACTTGACTGAATTGCATTTATGTCCTAGTGTTTTCTGAAGGTAGAACTTGTGGGACTAATATTCTTATCAGATGATTGTTTGGTCACACCTTTGGTGTTCTCTCTCGGCATTCTTTCTTATTCTTTACAATATGATAGGCTGCGAATATTTCAAATCTTTAACTTTTTCTTCCCTTTTGATGAATGTTCGGATAGCAGGCTGATGTGCAGTCTTTTGACCCCTACTTGGCCACACAAGAATGGATATGGAACCTGAAACACTTCCTCACCAAGAGGTTAAAGTGCTCACACAGCCTTTGTCAGGCTCATCACCTTGTGTGAAAAGATATTTTCCTGTTCCATACTCAATAAGTATTCTTTTTTTTTATTTCAGCAGGTGCGTCTGTGGGACTCAGGCCTATTCTCAGCTTTCACTATTTCAGACTCCACAGGGGAGAGGTCTGTCTTCTGTGGCATAAGAGGGGTGTGTGTAAGCAAAAGGCCCTGCATTGGCTGCCAGAAGAGACCCACTGCCGCTGGGGTGCCAATGCACACTATTAAAGCTGACCTTGCTCAGTATCTTGTCTGTGTAAGTAAAGCATTGCTACATCTAGTGCTTGATTGCACTGTGCTTTCCTTAGAAATTCCTATGGCAAGATGCAAGGGGCAGAAGTGTTTACAGTCCTTTCCTAGGACTGATAACTGGTGTGCAGTGTTCTTCTCCCCTGGAACTGATAACCCATACACAGTGTTCTGCCCAATGATTGACATTTCCATCTTTAAATCATTTCTCTCAGCTCAAATTTCACTAGAAACAGTCAAGAAGAACCAGGCTACTCCTTCAGCACTTTGATTAAATATTTTCCCAGCCAAATATCCAATCTTCCAGTGCCTTGATCTTGGACTTCCCAGTCTCTGGAACTATAAGTA
>NW_016107630.1:2461813-2465846 GCF_001604975.1 Cebus imitator
AACTGCCTAAAACTGGGTAATTTATAAAGGAAAGAAATTTAATTGACTCACAGTTCCATGTGGCTGGGGAGGCCTCAGGAAACTTACAATCATGGTGGAAGGTGCCACTTCACAGGGCATCGGGAGAAAGAATGAGTGCCAACAGGGAAAATGCCAAATGCTTATAAAACCATCAGATCTTATGAGACTCACTGACTGTCACGAGAACAGCATGGGGGAAACTGCCCCCATCATCCAATTACCTCCACCTATTCCTGCCCTTGACAAGCAGGGGTTGGGGGATTAAAATTCAAGATGAGATTTTGGGTGGGGACACAGCCAAACCATATCTGACAATTATAAAAGGCCATGAAGCTTACTACCTTCTCCCTGAGGACACTGGCTATTGGATTGCCAATGTAAGAAGTCTGACCAGGCACAGTGGCTCATGCCTGTAACCCCAGCACTTTGGGAAATCACTTTTCCCTGGGACACACGGTGCACTTTCAGTGTGTAGAGTCACATACTTTATTATCGAAATTTTTCCTGAATCATATCTTTAAATGTTTGGGTTTTGTTTCATTGATTGTGTTTCATCTACAACTTCAATTTCATGTATCTGGGATCTCCTTTTCTTTTCTTTTATGTCTGTTATTTCCATCACTGTGTTTTTATGACATCTCTCTTCTTCATGTTTCTTCCAGTTATGTCATAATTCTGGAATTATATATATCCTGAATTTCAGCACATTTCATATTTTTTCATCGACTCCTCACCTCTCCTTTGTGTTCTTGTGTTTCTGCCTTGGGGTTTTCCTGCAAAAGTAATTGCTCAATTATGACCATTCTTGCAGGAGAAAGATGGTATTGCATTGTGGTTTTGATTTGCATTTAGTGATGCTGAGCATTTTTTATAATAGATATTGGTGTGGATAAGGTGAAAAGGGAACATTTCTATACTGCTGGTGAGAATAGAAAAACCACTATGGAAAACAGTGTGGAAATTTCTTAAAGAACTAAAGAGTAGACCTACCATTTGATCCAGCATTCCCACTACTGGGTATCTATTCAGGAAAAAGGAAGTCATTCAAAAAAATATATACTTGCACACATATTTTTATGGCACAGTTTGCAATTGCAAAAATGTGAAATCAGCCCAAATGCCCAGCAATCAAAGAGTAGATAAAGAATTTGGGGTATATATGTATAGATATATACATGTATATGTGTGTGTGTGTATATATGTGTGTGTGTGTGTGTGTGTGTGTGTGTGTGTGTGTGTGATGGAATACCACTTAGCCATTAAAAGGAATGAATAAATGGCATTTGCAGCAACCTGGATGGAACTGGAGACTAGTATTCTAAATAAAGTAACTCAGTAATGGAAAACCAAGCATTGTATGTTCTCACTCATAAATGGGAGCTAAGCTATGAGAATGCAAAGGCATAAGGATGATACGATGAACTTTGGAGACTCAAGGAAAGGGTGGGAGAGGGTTGAGGGATAAAAGACTATAAATTGGGTTCCCTGTATGCTGCTCAGGTGACGGGTGCGCCAAAATCTCACAAATTACTGCTAAAGAACGTGCTAATGTAACCAAATACTACCTGTTTCCCAAAAACCTATGGAAATAAAAAAATTATAAACAAATAAATAAACAATGAAGTCTCTAAACTCTTATAAAGCACAACACAGAGTGGATGATCAAGAAGTGAATACACTTTTAAAAAGGAAACTTCTCAAGGTAATTGCCTCATTGCATGTTTTTATTTTAATTGATGGCAAATTGTTAGGACATGGTTTTCATCCATTTATGAGTGTCTTCCATCTGCCGGTGGTTTTGCTGCTCTTTACCACCATTTTTCATATAGGATCTTTCTATCAATGCCCTTTTTAAAAAAAACTTTTCATCACTGAATGAGTTACATTTTCCCAAACTATTTTCAAGGGGTCTTTTACCGCGGAAGGGCCGAGTGGCCTGGCGGTATTAATCCCCTTTCCTATTGCCCCAGAAATTAACTGCTTCCTTCAAATATAGCTCGTCTTTGGTTTCTTTGTTCAGCCCTCTCCAGTATTTCTCAGAGCCAAACCAGGATAGGAACACTTTGCACCAGCCCTGCAAACCTCAATTCCAGAACAACTGTGTTAACGTTAGCACTTGAGGTGGGTCCTGCGCCTGCAGGATGAGTATTTTTGCCGGCGCTTCCTGCAATCCGCTACCCCTGGGCGCTCTGGGTGCTGCTTCCGTTTGCTTCTTCCTCTGCAGCCACCGCAAAATTTCAGTGTCTCCTGGCAGCTTTTATAGATGTTGCAGAGTCTGTGGTTGATATTTGCCTTTTGAGCTTTTCCTTTTCAGTTTGTTTTTCGTTTTTGCTTTTGTATAATTTCTAGGACAAGAAGGGGGGAAATGCTGCCCTGCATAGCTTGGTTTATAGCAGAAACTTGACAACAATTTTAGGAATGTACTCTTGAGAAGCTTTCTGCTTCCCATTTTATCGTTGTTGACTTTAGCTTTGTTACTCTGATTTTAATGAATTTACCCTCTGTAAGAATACTTTGCTTTTTTCTCACATCATGTGTGTATAAAACGTGCTTTGTCCATTGGAGGCCTTCTTAGCAAGAGTAAAGCATCTCATCTGGCAAAGCATAAAAGTAATGTAAAGGGAATGATGAGCCGAGATGCAATAGCATTCTTCCACTCAGTCAATCCTGAAACGGGGGCAGGATTATTGCAAACCAACTTATGATGCCTTACCAGCTGCTGAATTGGGTCTCGCTTTAACTCTGCAAGATGACAGGATGAACTTATTTTCTTTAATGTAATGAAACCAGGATCTTTCATGGTCAGTAAGAGTGCGGAAGCATCTGGATTCATTGACTGCAACAGACCTTAATAGTGTGTAACTCGCTGGGGGAAAACTGTATGTATCATATTGTCATTTTGCATCTGTTACTCTGATTAGGATCATTGTAATACATTCAAATTCATTAATGGCGGCTACTTTGGATCCCTAAATAATTAATGGAATCATAGGGGTCTCCCTAAGCAACAGCTCGATGGCACTATGTGTTAGGCAGCACTGTGAGTTCTGAATAAACAGCTCTGACACAGCGACATCTGTTTTGTCAAGCATCTCCTCTTGCACCAGCTTTCCTTAGCCGAGCCTGGGAAAATGGGCAGAGGCAAGAGTAGAAATCAAAGGAGAGAGTAAAGTGGACTCTGTGAAGTGGTTTGGTGTACTATACAGGAGGCCAGGCCCCAAGTCATCCCATGAATCAGAATCCCTGGGTAGTGGAGCCTGGGAATCAGCCTTTTAATAGACACCCCAATGATTCTTATGTGCCCGATAGTCTGAAAAGTTCTGGATAGAGACACCTCTCCCAAAGAAAAAAAAAAGACAGCAAGATAGGGAAAATATTACATTGTGGATCCTAGCCCACTGTGGTACTATAATATTGTACGTGAATTTTCCTTACCCTATATGTTTAATATGGTTCCAAGGCTTGAAGGAAAGAATTTCTCCTACTTCTGAAATACAAATAAAACTCATCCCCACCCAGACCCAATTTTGTGGATTTCTGCATGTTCTCTGAGGATGAGCAGATATGAAGCAAAAATGTTAACATTCTGAGACTTCTCCCAGAGTAAATTTAAAGAAATAAAAAGCCAATTTATGAGACTATGATTAAAAATGCACACACAATTAACTGTGGAAGTGCTTGTTTCCCAATATCCTGAGGACAGCAATTTTTGGCAGATTTTTCAACTTATCTGCATTTCATCAAAGTAGGAGACTATACAAATAAATGGCAGTGGCATATCCTGGAGCACTAAAGAGGTCATGAAAAGATCTATAATCCACACAAATTGCAAGTGTTAATAAAGATAACGTCCTACTCAGGAACTGCGAAGTTAATGTGTATTTGTAAATGTCTAAAGAGTCGGCCGGGCGCGGTGGCTCAAGCCTGTAATCCCAGCACTTTGGGAGGCCAAGGCGGGTGGATCATGAGGTCAAGAGATCGAGACCATCCTGGTCAACATGGTGAAACCCCA